>NC_044997.1:2736824-2850979 GCF_008728515.1 Papio anubis
CTCGGCCGTTCAGGCTGGAGTGCAGTGACCGGATCTCAGCTCACTGCAAGCTCCGCTTCCCGGGTTCACGCCATTCTCCTGCCTCAGCCTCCTGAGTAGCTGGGACTACAGACGCCGGCCACCTCGCCCGGCTAGTTTTTTGTATTTTTTAGTAGAGATGGGGTTTCACCGTGTTAGTCAGAATGGTCTGGATCTCCTGACCTCGTGATCCGCCGGTCTCGGCCTCCCAAAGTGCTGGGATTACAGGCTTGAGCCACCGCGCCCGGCCGAGAGGGGATTTTTCTATGTTAGCCAGGCTGGTCTGAAACTCCTGACCTCAGGTGATCCACCCACCTTGGCCTCCCAAAGTGTTGGGATTACAGGCCTGAAATACCTTGCCCAGCCAAGAGACATTCATTCTGATTGCATTATCAGTACTAATTGTGCCTCCTTGAGAACTGGGTAGACATTTTTAGCCAATAGATGCTGTGAATTTTGCGGTCAATAGTGTTTCCCTCTTACAAATGGTTGTTAGAAAGCTAAAACTTAAATAAAACAGCCTGTCTTTAACAAATGTGCTGAAATTGATCATATGTATTTAGGAAACTTGGTTTATCCCTGACAGTATTTATTTATTTCTCCTCATTTTAATTTCCTTTTATGTCATGTTTTTCACTCACTTAAGATGTATTTTCCAGTTGTAATCATAAGGAGCTTTGTAAATTGTCTTGAATTATTTTAAGAGTGAAAAAGAGGCCACGTGTGGTGACTCAGGTGTGTAATCCCAGCACTTTGAGAGGCTAAGGAGGGTGGATCACGAGATCAGGAGTTTGAGACCAGCCTAGTCAAGATGGGGAAACCACATCTCTATTAAAAATACTAAAAATTAGCTGGGCATGATGGCAGCTGCCCATCCTAGCTATTCGGGAGGCTGATGCAGGAGAATTGGTTGAACCCACGAGGTGGAGGTTGCAGTGAGCCGAGATCATGCCACTGCACTATAGCCTGGGCAACAGAGCAAGACTCCATTCCCCCCAACAACAACAACAAAAAGAACGAAAAAGACCATAGATAAATGCATACATCCATAAAATAATAAATCATCAGTAGAGGGCTATTATATTTTGTCTGTGTATGTTGCCCGATGAGTTGTTTAGTCTCTTGAACGCTTTTATCCAGAATTTCTTGGTTAAATAAGATGAAGTGACAAGATGTTCATATTTATACCAAAATTCTTTCAGCTGGGAAGTGATGATTATGGGATCACAACATTATTGGAAATGAGCAATTAGAGTCTCTTGTAAATTAGGTAATGGCTGTAACTGGGCAAGGAAAAATAGAACACAAATTATGAAAACAGGGAGTGTGGTAGAAACGTGTCCTGATGGCAAATGTGGTAGTGGAACAAAGGTAGGGGCACTTTTGTTTGTGTGGGCCATGCCATGGGAGCCAGAGAGTTTTGGCCGTCTTCACAGATCTCAAGTCATAAATAGCAGAGGTCGAAGAATCATCTTTAAAACTACAGAGTAAAGAAAGGACTTCTTTCAACCGAGTCTTTTCAGAGCATAGCTACCAATGTGGGTAGGTTCATTTTCCATTTGTGTGGGGGTAGAAATGAATTCAAGCATGCACTCTGTAAACCTTGTTGTCAGGCTCACTCTCCTTCCTTGCTTCCTCCCTTCCTCCCCACCTCCCTCCCTTCTTTCCTTCCTTCCTTCCTTTCTTCCCTTCTTTCTTCCCTCCCATCCTGCCCTTCCTGCCCTTCCCACCCTTCCCTGCCCTTCTCTTCCCTTCCCCTCCCTCCCTCCCTTCCTTTCCTTCTTCCCTCCATCCCTTTCCTTGTTTTCTTCCCTTCCTTTCTTCCTTATTCCTCCTTCCTTCCTTTCCTTCTTCCCTCACTCTATTCTTTCCTTCCTTCTTTTCTTTCTTTCCTTCTTTCTTCCTTCACTCTCTTCCCTCTTCATTCCCACCTTTCCCTCCCTCCCTCCCACTTTCTTTCTTCCCTTCTATTCTTTTTTATCTTAAGGATTTTTTTTTATTATTATACTTTAAGTTCTGGGGTACATATGCAGAACATGAAATTTTATTACATAGGTATACACATCCCATGGTGGTTTGATGAACCCATCTACTCATCATCTACATTAGGTATTTCTGCTAAAGATATCCCTCCCCTAGCCTACCAATTCCCTAAAGGCCTCGGTGTGTGATGTTCCCCTCTCTGTGTCCATGTGTTCTCATTGTTCAACTCCCACTAGTGAGTGAGAACATGTGGTGTTTGCTTTGCTGTTCTTGTGATACTTTGCTGAGAATGATGTCTTCCAGCTTCATTTGTGTCCTTGCAAAGGACATGAACTCATCCTTTTTTATGGCGGCATAGTATTCTATAGGGTATATGTGCCACATTTTCTTTATCCAGACTATCATCGATGGACATTTGGGTTGGTTCCAAGTCTTTGCTATTGTGAATAGGGCTGCAATAAACATATGTGTGCATGTGTCTTTATAGTAGGATGATTTATAATCCTTTGGGTATATACCCAGTAATGGGATTGCTGGGTCAAATGGCAATTCTGGTTCTAGATTCTTGAGGAATCGCCACACTGTCTTCCACAATGGTTGAACTAATTTATGCTCCCACCAACAGTGTAAAAGCATTCCTATTTCTCCACATCCTCTCTAGCGTCTGTTATTTCGTGACTTTTTAATGATTCTAACTGGTGTGAGATGCTGTCTCATTGTGGTTCTGATGTTCATTTCTTTAATGACAAGTGATCATTAGCTTTTTTTCATATGTTTGTTGGCTGCCGAAATGTTCTCTTTTGAGAAGTGTCTGTTTATATACTTTGCCCACTTTTTGATTTTTTTTCTTATAAATTTGTTTAAATTCTTTGTAGATTCTGGATGTTAAACCTTCATCAGATTGATAGCTTGCAAAATTTTTCTTCCATTCTGTACATTGCCTGTTCATGTTGATGATAGTTTATTTTGCTGTGCAGAAGCTCTTTAGTTTAATTAGATCCCATTTGTCAATTTTGGCTTCTGTTGCCCTTGCTTTTGATATTTTAAACATGAAGACTTTCCCTATGCCTATACCCTGAACGGTATTGCCTAGGTTTTCTTCAAGGACTTTTATGATTTTGAGACATATATTTAAGTCTTATATCTATCTTAACTTTTGTGTAAGGTGTAAGGAAGGGGTCCAGTTTCAGTTTTCTGCATATGGCCAGCCAGTTTTCCCAACACCATTTATTAAATAAGAAATATTCACCCAATTTCTTGTTTGTGTCGGGTTTGTCAAAGATCAGATGGTTGTAGATGTTTGGTGGTGTTTCTGAGGCCTCCGATCTGTTGCATTGGTGTAAGTATCTGTTTTGGTACCATTGCCATGCTGTTTTGGTTGCTGTAGCCTAGTATAGTTTGGTTACTGTAGCCTATTATAGTTTGAAGTCAGGTAGCATGATGTCTCCAGCTTTGTTCTTTTTGCTTAGGATTGTCTTGTCTATGCAGACTCTTTTTTGGTTCCATATGAAGTTTTAAGTAGTTTTTTCCAATTCTGTGAAGAAAGTCAGTGGTAGCTTGATGATGATAGCATTGATTCTATAAATTACTTTGGGCTGTATGGTCATTTTCACAATATTGGTTCTTCCTATCCATGAGCATGGAATGTTTTTCCCTTTGCTTGTGTCCTCCCTATTTCCTTGAGCAGTGATTTCTAGTACTTCTTGAAGAGGTCCTTCACAGACTTTGTAAGTTGTGTTCCTAAGTATTTTATTCTCTTTGTAGCAACTGTGAATGGGAGTTTACTCATGACTTGGCTCTCTGTTTGTCTGTTATTGGTGTATAGGAAAGCTTGTGATTTTTGCATATTGATTTTGTATCCTGAGAATTTGCTGAAGTTGCTTATCAGCTTAAGGAGAGTTTGGGCTGAGACGATGGGGTTTTCTAAATATACAATCATGTCATCTGCAAACGGACAATTTGGCTTCCTCTCTTCCTAATTGAATACTTTTATTTCTTTTGTTTGCCTCATTGCCCTGGTCAGAACTTCCAATACTATGTTGAATAGGAGTGGTGAGAGAGGACATCCTTGTCTTGTGCAGGTTTTCAAAGGGAATGCTTTCAGTTTTTGCCCATTCAGTATGATATTGGCTTTGGGTTTTTCACAAATAGCTCTTATTGTTTTGAGATATGTTCAACTGATAACTAGTTTATTGAGAATTTTTATCGTGAAGGGTTTTGAATTTTGTCAAAGGCCTTTTCTGCATCTATTGAGATAATCATATCATTTTTTTCATTGGTTCTGTTTATGTGATGGATTATGTATATGGATTTGTGTATGTTGATCTAGGCTTGCAACCCAGGTATGATTCTGAGTTGATCATGGTGGATAAACTTGTTGATATGCTGCTGTATTTGGTTTCCAGTATTTTGTTGAGGATTTTGCATCGATGTTCATCAGAGATATTGGCCTGAAATTTCCTTTTTTGTTTTGTGTCTGCCAGGTTTTGGTATCAGGGTGATGCTGGCCTCATTAAATGAGTTAGGGAGGATTCTCTCTTACATTGTTTGGAATAATTTCAGAAGGAATGGTATCAGCTCCTCTTTGTATTTTGGTAGAATTTGTTTGTGAATTCATCTGATCCTGACCTTTTTTGGTTGGTAGGCTATTAATTACTACTTCAATTCCAGAACTTGTTTTGGTCTATTCAAGGATTCAACTTCTTCCTGGTTTAGAGTTGGAAGAGTGTATGTATCCAGGAATTATCCATTTCTTATAGATTTTGTAGTTTATTTGCATGGAGTTTTTTATAGTATTCTCTGATGGTAGTTTGTATATCTGTGGGATCAATGATGATATCCCCTTTATCATTTTTAGTGTATCTATTTGATTCTTCTCTCTTTTCTTCTTTATTAATCTGGCTTAGCAGTCTGTCTATTTTGTTGACCTTTTCAAAAAACCAGTACCTGGATTCATGGATTTTCTGAAGGGTTTTTCATGTCTCTGTCTCATTCAGTTCTGCTCCAATCTTAGTTATTTCTTGTCTTCTGCTAGCTTTTGAATTTGTTTGCTGTTGCTTCTCTAATTCTTTAAATTTTGATGTTAAGGTGTCAATTGTAGATCTTGCCTGCCTTTTCTTGTCGCCCTTTAGTGTTAAAAATTTCCCTCTACACACTGCTTTAAATGTGTCCCAGAGATTCTGGTACATTGTGTCTTTTATTTTTATTTTATTTTATTATTATTATTTTTTGAGATGGAGTCTTGCTCTGTCACTCAGGCTGGAGTGCAGTGGCGCCATCTCTGCTCATTGGAAACTCTACCTCCCGGGTTCATGCCATTCTTCTGCCTCAGCCTCCTGAGTAGCTGGGACTACAGGCACCCACCACCATGCCTGGCTAATTTTTTGTATTTTTAGTAGAGATGGGGTTTCACTGTGTTAGCCAGGATGGTCTCAATCTCCTGACCTTGTGATCTGCCTGCCTTGGCCTCCCAAAGTGGTGGGATTACAGGCATGAGTCACCATGCCCAACCACATTGTGTCTTTATTCTCATCAGTTTCAAAGAACATCTTGATTTCTGCCTTCATTTCATTATGTACCCAGTAGTCATTCAGGAGCAGGTTGTTCAGTTTCCATGTAGTTGTGCGGTTTTGAGTGAGTTTCTTAATCCTGAGTTCTAATTTGATTGCACTGTGGCCTGAGAGACTGACTGTTATGGTTTCCATTCTTTTGCATTTGCTGAGGAGTGTTTTACTTCCAATTATGTGACCAAGTTTAGAATAAGTATGATGTAGTGCTGAGAAGAATGTATATTCTGTTGATTTGGGGTGGAGAGCTCTGTAGATGTATATTGGGTCTGGTTGGTCCAGAGTTGAGTTCAAGCCTTGAAAATCCTTGTTCATTCTCTGTTTGTTGATCTAATATTGACAGTTGGGTGTTAAAGTATCCCACTATAATTGTGCAGGAATGCTGAGACCAGCTCCACTGGGGAGACCCTAACCCAACAGTGCTAGAGGAATTTAAGACACATACACAGAAATATAGAGGTGTGAAGTGGGAAATCAGGGGTCTCACTGCCTTCGGAGTTCAGAGCTCTGAACAGAGATTTACCGACATATTTATTAACAGCAAACCAGTCATTAGCATTGTTTCTATAGATATTAAATTAACTGAAAGTATCCCTTATAGGAAACTAAAGGTTGGGCTAGTTAACTGCAGCAGGAACATGCCTTTAAAGCATAGATGACTCATGCTGTTGTTTTTGGCTTAAAATGCCTTTAAGCAGTTTTCCAACCTGGGAGGGCCAGGTTTTCCTTGCCCTCATTCGTAAACCCACAACCTTCCAGCGTGGGCATTAGAGCCATTATGAACATGTTACAATGCTGCAGAGTCTTGGGGTCAGTTTATGGCTAGATTTTGGGGGGCTTGCTCCCAACATGGGAGTCTAAGTCTCTTTGTAGGTCTCTCAGTATTTGCTTTATGAGTCTGGGTGCTCCTGTGCAGGCTAATCACCCAACTGTGTAGGGTACAAATATATTTAGGATTGCTAGCTCTTCTTGTTTCATTGATCCCTTTACCATTATGTAATGCCCTTAATTTTCTCTTTAGATCTTTGTTAATTTAAAATCTGTTTCATCAGAGATTAGGATTGCAACTCCTGCTTTTTTTTTTTCTTTCCATTTGCTTGGTAAATATTCCTGCATCCCTTTATTTTGAACCTATGTGTGTTTTGCATGGAGATGGGTCTCCTGAATACAGTGCACTGATAGGTCTTGACTCTCTAATTTGTCATCTATGTCTTTTAATTGGGCCATTTAGCTCATTGACATTTAAAGGTAATATTGTTCTGTGTAAATTTGATCGTGTCATTCTGATGCTTGCTGGCTATTTTGCCCAGTAGTTGATGCAGTTGCTTCATAGTGTAGATGGTCTTTACAATTTGGTATGTTTTTTGTAGTGGTTGGTACCAGTTGTTCCTTTCTATGTTTAGTGCTTCCTTCAGGAGCTCTTGTAAGGGAGATCTGGTGGTGGCAAAATCTATAAACATTTTCTTGTTTGTAAAGGATTTTATTTCTTTTTGATTTATGAAGCTTATTTTGGCTGGGTATGAAATTCTGAATTGAAAGTTCTTTTATTTAAGAATGTGAATATTGGCCCCCACTCTCCTCTGGCTTGTAGGGTTTCTGCAGACAGATCACTGTTAGCCTGATGGGCTTCTGTTTGTGGGTAACTGGACTTTTCTCTCTGACTGCCCTTAACATGTTTTCCTTCATTTCGACCGTGGTGAAGCTGGTGATTATGTGTCTTGGGGTTGTTCTTCTTGAGAAGTATCTTTGTCATGTTCTCTGTATATCCTGAATTTGGATGTTGGCCTGTCTTGCTAGGTTGGGGAAGTTCCCCTGGATAATATACTGAGGAATGTTTTCCAACTTGATTACAGTCTCCTTGTCACTTTCAGATACACCAATCAAACATAGAGTTGGTCTTTTCACATACTCCCATATTTTTTGGAGGCCTTGTTCACTTCTTATTCTTTTTTCTCTAATCTTGTCCTCTTGCTTTATTTCATTAAGTTAATCTTCCATTTCTGTTATCATTTCTCCTGCTTGATTGACTTGGCTATTGATACTTGTGTATGCTTCATGAAGTTCTCACGCTGTGTTTTTCAGCTCCATCAGGTCATTTATGTCCTTCTCTAAATTATTTATCCTAGTTAGCAATTTGTCTAACCTTTTTCAATGTTCTTAGCTTCCTTGCATTGGGTTAGAACATGCCCCCTTTAGCTCAGAGGAGTTTGTTATTACCCACCTTCTGAAGCCTACTCCTGTCAATTCATCAAATTTATTCTTCATCCAGTTTTGTTCCCTTGCTGGTGAGGATTTGAGATCCTTTTTAGGAGAAGAGACATTCTGGTTTTTGGAATTTTCAGCCTTTTGGGACTGGTTTCTACTACTCTTTGTGGATTTATTTACCTTTGGTCTTTGATGTTGGTGACCTTTGGATGGGGTCTTTAAGTGGATGTGTTACTCTTTTTTTTAGTTTTCCTTCTAACTTTCAGGCCCTTCTGCTGCAGGTGTGCTGGAGTTTGCTGGAGGTCTCCTCCACACCCTGTATGACTGGGAATCATCTGCGGAGGCTGCGGAACAGCAAAGATTGCTGCCTGTTCCTTCCTCTGGAATATTTGTCCCAGAGAGGCACCTGCCAGATGCCAGCCAGAGCTGTCCTGTATGAGGTGTCTGTTGGCACCTACTGAAAGGTTTCTCCCAGTCATGATACAAGGGGGTCAGGGATGTGCTTGAGGAGGCAGTTGGAGCCTTAATATAGCTCAAATGCTGTGCTGGGTGATCTGCTACTCTCTTTGGAGCCATGAACCAGGGACAGTTAAATCTGCTGAAGCTGCACCCACAGCCACCTCTTCCCCCAGGTGTTCTGTCCCAGGAAGATGGGGTTTTCATCTATACATCCCTAACTAGGGCTGCTGCCTTTTTTTCAGAGATGCCCTTCCCAGAGAGGGGAAGCCTGGCAGTCTGGCCACAGTGGCCTTGCTGAGCTGCAGTGGGCTCCGCCCAGTTAGCTGGTGGCTTTCCTTATACTGTGAGAGTAAATGTGCCTACTCAAGCCTCAGCAATGGTGGACATCCCTGAATTTCTCCTATTTAAACCCTGCATTTTCTCCAATCTGTTATCACACAGGAATGTACACATTGACACCAACTGAGTTATTGCTATTAATACAATGAACATAGCATCGACAGAGTGGCCTTTCCATTATCATTAAATAAGCCAGAAGCCATTCATTACACCTCTCTGTGCTTAAAATTTTCATCTGGGACTCTCACGACTTAAGGCAGAGAGGAAGTCTTTCATGGAAATCAACATAAACATTTACTGCCCATAAGAATGAAGAGAAATTTGCTGTTTGTTAGAAAATTGGGCTCATGTCAAACTGTCTAACTAAATGATACTCATTTTAACTCATTCCAAATTACTAATTCTGCGTCATATTCCACATAAGGAGCACTGTTTGCAGGGAGAACTGTGAGAACCGCAGGAGCCAGGACAAGCCCTGAACTGTGCAAGTAGAGGTCATTTAAGAGTTCAGCTGCTTGCAGATGCACCCAGATTCAGCCTTCTGCAGACTTCTCTCCTGATGCTGGAAGGGGTCCTTGTGGAGAGGAGAAACAAGTTCCCGAGATCTTTCTTGGGGACGCAGCTCATCTGGCTTCAGCTTGCTGAGGAAGGTCTTTTGACGGCTGCAAGTCTCCCAGTTCTCACAACTGAATGGTTGAACTTGGTCAGTCGCAGATGAATGAACAGCGTTTCCCAAGAGAAGCCTCACAGTGGCTTCGAGACTATTAAGCTGTGAAGATTAATGCTTCTGTGTTTGGGAGTGTGTGTTCAGCAACTTTTCCTCGGGGAAGTGCGGGGCAGGCATTCGAGGTTGGCTTTTTACATCTGACTGTAGGCACATTTTCCCTTTTTGTATGAGGAAATAATGCCTGCACTAAGGATAACCCTCCCCTCCTCCTAAATCCTTCCACAAAAAGATACTTATTAAGGCTGGCATTCTGAAGAACTAAATGCTTCTTTAACTTTACTTCATCTGCTTCAGTGAGCACAGTGTACCGACTCTGGGGAATTCACATTACTGCCAGCAAACAGCCCTTCTCTATTCTCTAGGAGGCTCTTTGAGCACAGAAATAATCCCTTCGTAGAATCTTTTGAAAAAGCAACTGAACTATGCAGGCTAATCAACTGTAAATCTTAGCCGTCTTGGATGAAGCAACACCAAAAAGTCCCCTGATGACTGGGAAGCCCTGTTGCGGAGGCCCTTCAAAACCAGCTGTTCCAAGACCCAAGGCAAATTTGCCGCAAGGGCAATTTTCTGCTGTACTTTCATGTTTCTGAATGTTGCCCTATTTCCCACATGTGTCCTGTGCATCCTGTGCCTGTCACCCTATTTTGTTTTGAGGCAGAAAGGCAATAACCTTCCTTAGAACTTTTGTTTTCTGGTTGATAATGGCCATATTATAAACAGGTCATATTATAAGCTCAGATAGAATAAATACATGGGGTGGGTTTTCTATATTTCTTCTGAATCATTTTCTGTGCAGTCCTAGCATAGTATTTGTCAGGAAAAAGTAGCATAGATCAGAAGGGTGACACCTCCCAGCCTTTGTGTGCACTGTTGTGAAACCCCCAGTGTTATAACATTAGCTGTCACTCTGCTGACAGGTTACCTCCTGATCCGGACAACAGCAACACTGGTTTGCGTGCATTCTGCTTGGACTTGCAGGATAATGACAGTCATGCATTCACAGCAGCAGTGTAAATCAAGCCTTAAGATGATTTAAAGAATAGAATTGAAGCCTCTCTTTCACAATCACCATAATCTAAAGGAGATTGGGCCAATGGCTTACTCTCTGGTATTTGGGAGGCAGAGCAATAATTATATTTTTGGCCAAGGAAATACCTCTTCTTTTGTTGCCTGGTTTCTGTAACACATGTAGAACTTTGCAGTTTTCCTGTCCTGACTTCTAGATTCAACTTTTTACTGGCCATTTCTGATTTAAGATCCTATCTAAATCCTTGACATTGATGTGTCCTAATTTAATCAGATGTCTTCTACCATTTGAGTGAGAAGCACAATAGAGTTTGGTCTTTCGGCACCAGTGTTGAAGGCTGAAGGGATTCACTAGCTCTATCACCTGGGCCAAGTTACTGATTAATGCTCCCCAAACCTGTATTTCTCTCTGGAATTATTAATATTAATTGATAGATTAATATATCTCAAGCATCCGAGCTAAAAATCTCAAAATCCTCCATTGATCCTCGTCCTTTACCTTTCTATCTACTTGTCTGCAAAGTGCTTCTGATAAATCTCTCAGACTGTTTGGCTATCCCCTCTGATGTCACTGAAGCATATACTGTCCCTAAAATGTGGTAATCCCATAGCCCCAATTTTTATTCCCACTTTTGCTCTTCATAGCTCCGAAGATCTTAGAGGTTCTGAATCTCAAACTTTAGCGTACTCAAAGATCTCCTGGTGGGCTTGTTCAAATGCGGATTCCCTGGCCCCAGCTCCATAGAGTCTGATGTGGTGTATCTGGGCTGGGGACTGAGAGTCTGCATTTCTAAGAAGATACCAGTAGATACGGGTCCATGATAGCCCTAACCTACAGGATCACATATAATTTTTCGCACATTTTCCAGCATCCTTCATATTGAGTCTCCATCTAACTTTCCAGATGACTCTGCTCTTTTGTTTGTGTGTATTTTCTCAGGGTTCATTTTGTCATTCTCATTCGACAATTTTCCCAGACTCCTCAGCCTGTCACATTCTTCCATACCTTTTGCGTTTGCTTGTAGTAATTTGGAGAGATAATACAGCGTGGGAATGAAGAGAAAGTGGCAAGCCTGTGACTACTAAAATAGTTCAGAAAATAATCAACACATTGTGGCCTCTCTCCTTAGGGGCTATGTGATCTTGGGCAAGTGATTTTGTTTTCTATGCCTTGATTTTAATATCTGAAGAAAAATGGAGCAGATTATAATTGGGGCTACCATGCAGATTCTTGTGGTGATTAGATGGCTTAAGGCATCCCACAGATCTTGGACAGCCATATAGCATGTGTTAACTCTTTTTGTTGTCTTCTTTACACTTGTTCCTTTACCTGTTACTTTAGACCCATATATGTATATATTTTTTTATTTTTTGCTCTGAAATTCTCCTTTTCTGACAAAGGCCAGATCTTTTTTTTTTCTCTCTGCAGATTTCTCTGCTGTTTACCTTTCTTTAGTCCCAGGACCAGTTGATGAATCCTTCCTGCCTGTTAGCAAGATGCTATATTGATGCTTGCATTCATTGTCTTGTAGTTTTCGCCTTATGTATATTTTGCAGGTACAGCCTGAAATTCTTGATTCTTGGAAATTCAGTACCCCAATTCTGCCTTCTTAGTTCACTTTTCTTTCTTTCTTTTCTTTTCTTTTCTTTTTTTTTTTTTTTTTTTTTTTTTTTGAGACAGAGTCTCGCTCTGCCACCCAGGCTGGAGTGCAGTGGCACAATCTCGGCTCACTGCAGGCTCCTGGGTTTACGCCATTCTCCTGCCTCAGCCTCCCGAGTAGCTGGGACTACAGGTGCCCACCACCGCACCCAGCTAATTTTTTGTATTTTTAGTAGAGATGGGGTTTCACTGTGTTAGCCAGGATGGTCTTGGTCTCCTGACCTTGTGATCCACTCACCTTGGCCTCCCAAAGTGCTGGGATTTCAGGTGTGAACCACTGCACCTGGCTGCATTTGTTAAGTTTTAAACAGATGCCATCCATATGCCTGACCTCATGCTTGTAAAGAGTTCATTTGGCTGATGGAGTGCTGTATGGGGAGTGGATTGGACAAAAGTTCAGTCATCTAAAGCAGAAATCTTAAGTTCTATGCTCTCGGAAGTACACTTCCCTATCAATGTGATTCTGTCACTTCCTTATATTATATTAGGAGTGATTTGACATTTTTATTACTTCTGGATTTTCCCCAAATATGCTGGTAGTAACTTTGGCTTGATCTTAGGTCATTATCTTAATATCTTACATTTGGTTAGGATTTATAGTTTGCAAAGAATTATCACATAAATGAATACCCTTTGCTTTTAAAGCATCTTTCTGAGATGGGAATGGAAAATATTAACTCTTCTTGATTATTACACAAAATGCTGGATAGAGTGACGCTCTCAAAGTCCCGCGGCTAATAAGATGTGGGGACCATACAATGGGCCTTGCTGTCCTTGGGGACTTTGAAAAAAGAGTCTTAGGTAAAAAACCTAGAAGACAGGAGGCAGACTGCATATTACTTGGGGAAAGTGTGAAAAGGGAGAAATTTTATTCCGGGTATCGTTCTCCTTTCTTTTGGTAGTGTGGCCATGAGGAAGAGAAAAAAGAGGAAAGTCAGGTTTTGAGAGGCTGGGCAGTCTTTCAGACAACAGATGTAGCTATATTCTCTTGAAAGCACATAAATATTCATTTTCACATTTTACTGGTTTGTATTGATACTAATTTACTTTGTCCCATATAAAATTGCTAGGTGGTTACACTTGTATACTGATGGAAAAACTTTCCCTTTACCCATGTAGGGTTCTGTTAGGGCCGATAAATTTAATTCACAAAAGATATATTAACAGGAAAAAAAGGTAAAAAAAAAATCTTATTAGATGACAATATTTTCACATGCACAGGGACTTCACAGAAAAGAAATAAAAACTCAAGGAATTGGTTAGACCTAGAAGTTTATATACCATTTTAATGAAGGGCAATACATTGTGGAGAAGAGAATAGACAAAGAAAAGGGGGTTTGGGGCTCCGGGGAGTAAATTGTGGGGAAGTGACCTAGAAATATATGGCAGATAAGGCTTGTTTACTAAGGCTTGTTATGCAGATGAGTTATTTTTCTCTTCCTGGTATGGGAGAAGGGAATCTTTTTACAAATGGAAACTTTTATTACATTTACAAAGGGAAACTTATACCTGCTTTTAGGCAGAAATGGGGAAGGCAGAGAGTTCTTCCTGCATCTACTGCCTCTCAGTTGCTCTCAGCTCAAAATAATCCTTATGCCAAGGTAGCATATTTTGGAATGACATATTCTGATACTTCTCACTAGGAAATCTGTACCATACATAACCTGATCACTTGAGAGTTGATTAGTGTTCAGTGTTAGAGTGAGAGAATGACGGGAAGGAGATTACTGGACATGACCTGAGGGCAGTGTTCTCAGTGTGGAAGGTGAAATGAGCAGGTACCTCCATGTCACTTAAGTTGTATAAAATAGGAGAAATAAGCACAGTTGATTAGATTGACTTATGTCTTCCTGGGATATCATCTAATCGACAACTCTAAAATGTTTCCTCACCAACAAAAACCTCCGCTTCCTGGGTTCAAGCAATTCTTCTGCCACCATACCCAGCTAATTTTTGTATTTGTATTTTTCGTAGAAAATTATCTATGCTTATAAATATCCACCTTTAAGTACTTTTGCCAAAAAAAATCTTATCCTTCAAAAAGGTTATTTCTATAGTCAAATTCATAAAGTCGACTGGCGGTTGCCAGGGGATGAGAGAATGAGAGGTTAAAGTAAGTCAAGATTGTGCCTTTGTACTCCAGCCTGGGCGACAGAGCAAGACTCCACCTCAAAAAAAAAAGTGCGCAACATTTAACTGTATGTCTCCAGAAACCTAAGAATTTCAGTACGCCTACTTATAGGGACTCCTGTAAAGAAAATCAGTATAGTTTTTCTTACCCTTACCTTTATATTATATGTAATATTATTTTGTTTCTTAAAGTAGCAATTTAGAAACCAAATAAATGTCTGGAACTGTTTACTTTGTTTACTATTATTATGCCTATCATTAAGCTTTTGCTAAGTTATGCTATGGTAACAAGCAGTTCCCAAACTTCACTTTATTTTACTTTTCCTCATATATATATAAGGTATAATTTATGCTAATTTTTATGGTCAGGGAAGAAAAATGGCAGAACTTTGGGAAAACTCTTAAAAATTCTGCTGAAATGTGGCACTTGCAGCTTCTCATATTCCACTGGTCAAGCAAGTCACAGAGCCAAGAGTGACATCAATAAGACACAGAAGTATATATAGTAATGGTCATAGATACAGTATCCTCTTCCAGGTAAGGCAGAAAATATTTGGGATTCACACATGCAATTTACCTTACCAGGCAAATCACTTGTAATGGTGAAATATTATTTTTAATCATGAACATTTTCATAGGTCTGCAAATAATGGCAGCAATAGGAAATGCTTCAATTCATTTATGTACTGAGAATCTGAAATGAAAATCAACACACAGGAAGAATGACTTTTGCATCCTATCTAAGCCATCACTTATTTAAGATGTTGAAAACAATATTTTCTTGCACTAATGTGAGCATGGTACTCCCTAATTTAGGACTGGTAAGTGCAACCTAACTGGATAAAATGGTGTCTATTCATTGTGTGAAAATTCACATACGTATATTATATGCATCACAATCTGCTAGAAATTTTTTTTCTGCACCTAAACTTTTGAATTACTTTACATATTACTCTGCTTAATGTCTTGGCTTTATTAATTGGTTCAGCCAATCAACTCTCTGACTTTGTCTGTATCTCCTCCCTTACTTTCCACTTGTTTTCTCAATTAGAGAATTTTATAGAGGTTTATATGTGTGAGATTCATGCTTTAGATTAGTAATTTAAAAATCTGCCCCAAAATATTTGCCATTTTTAGCTGTTTTTGCTATTATAGATCACAAATTACTGGTGCCAGGCCACACAACATAATATGATGCACCTTTGTGCTCAGACCTGCATTTGAGGGACGACTGACCTAGATCAAATTTCTTCAAACCTTAAAGTGCATCACCTGGAGATCTTGTGCAAATGCAGATTCAAATTCAGCCATCTGTGTGAGTCTGAAGGCTTTGCATTTCCAACAAGGTCCCAGGTGATCTGAGGCTGCAGGGTCCAAGAACCACATTTTGAGTAGCAAGTCTAACTGACAGAATTGTGAATACTGAAGCTCATGGGTGTGGCACCTTATCTACAACTACATTACTAATTAGACGTGAAGGTCCTCCTGACACATGGCTGAGTGAACGTTCCATCCTACTGTGTGTAGCCACTGTTGTTTATTTAGTTTTGTTCCTAATGGAAATTATTCTGTGCCTCAAACCAGGAGTTTATTTGACTTCACCACAAGCTAAAATTCCTTCAGAGAAGCTGGGTTCCAGGATCTTAAAATTAAAGGAGACAATGTTTCCAGCACAGAAGTTTATTTATGTTGGTGGGGATAAGTCTCTGGATAGGTAGCAGTTTGTTCATCTATCAGAAAAGTCCCTTGGACGTGGCCCCAAGAGAAATGGAATGTTTTAAACTATTGCAGGTGGGCACAGGAGCAAAGAGGGAGTGTCTTTAAGCACAATACCTACAGCAATGGAATGCTGGCTCTTCTCTGATTTACTCTCCTTACTAATTCTATAGTCAAGCAAAAGCAGAGGTGCATGCCAACCAAAGAGGGGCATATTTTCAGGACTGCTTTTCTCTACTGGCCTCTCCTGTCTTGAGGGAAAGGACCATGTGAAATGTGTGTGTGTGCATGTGCCCAAGCATGTGCCTTGTGGCTGGGAGCTCCATGTAAACATGCAGTTCTTCTTCCCCTTCTCCTTCTTCTTCCTCTTTTCCTCCTCCTCCCTCCTCCTCCCCCTCCCTCCTCCTCCCTCCTCCTCCTCCCTCCTCCTCCTCCTCTCTCCTCCTCCTCCTCTTCTTTTTCTTCCTTTCTGCTTCTGCTTCTGCTTCCTCCTCCTTCCTCTTCTTATTCTTCTCTTTTTTCTTCTTCTTTCCTCTCCTTTCTCTCCTCCTCCTCTTCTTCCTCTTCTTATTCTTCTTTTTTCTTCTTTTCTCTCCTCCTCCTCCTCCTCCTCCTTCTTCTTCTTCTTCTCGTCCTCCTCCTCCTCCTTCTCCTCCTCCTCCTCATTCCTTTCTTCTTCTTCCATTAAAAAGTTACCATTCCAGTCTTTTAAGTGTGTGGTTCTGTGGAATGAGCCACATTCATATTGTTGTGCAACCATCATCACCATCTCTAGAACTTTTTCATCTTCCCAAACTAAAACTTGCCTGATTTACTCCCCCCATTCCCGCAACCATCATTGTAATTTCTGTCTCTATGAACTCAAGTACTCTGAGAACCTCATACAAATGGAATCCCAGGATATTTATCCTTTTATGTCTGCCTTATTTCTGTTAGCATGCTTTACCTCTTTTAAAGCCAAGCTTTAATTTAATAACCTTTATTATTATTTTTACTCTGAATTGTTGAACTGAAGGTTGGTGGGATGATATCGTCCTCAGTCCCTTGGTCTCTTGGGTTGAATAACTGCATATATTAATCCATTATTTTAGAACTATTTATCCATTGTAAAAGCCTCTTGAACCTAACAGATGCCTAACACATGGGTCTCTCTCCCCAGATTGTTTGGTGCCTCCTTGGCAAAAGAGGCTGTTGAGAATACAACTATTCAGGCTCCCACGAACTCCTTAAAAGGTGAAGCAAGCTTTATTGTTTTCCGTGCCTTTGGGCACCAACATTGGTCATGCTCAGTAAAGGGAACTGAAGTTTAGAGAATGTGAAATGGGCAGCATATACAGGTTGGTCTCCGGATCCTTTTGGGTTCTCCCAATAACCCAAGAAAGTAGCTGTAATTTTCCCCATTGTGCAATATAGAAAACTGGGAGTTAGATGGAATAATGGACAAGTTTGACAAAATTTGTTGGTTGGGGGCTACATTGCAGGACTTTTTGTTTTAAAAGCTCATGTTCTTTCTTCATACTTTAAATTTCTGTTCCTGGCATCAGAAACTGAGTAGATTCTCCCTCCAAGTATTTGGAAAGGAAATATAAAATTTAATTTTTTCACCATACTGAATATTGTTTCTTTCAGACAATATCCCTACACGTAGAACCAGAAACAAAGACATTATTGTCCTTAGGCACTTGGGGTTCAATCTCCTTTGCAATTCTCAGGAAGATCATTTGTTTTACACAATATTCCCTTTGAACTTGGACTCACTTTGGGACTTTAAGTAATCTACAGGGTTCCCTTACTGAACACAGTTGTCCCCTTATGATAGGGAATTGTTTTTACTCCTCAAATCAAAGTGATAGTAAACTTTTCAATGTGTAGGGTGAACCCTTGCAAACACTTTTTTTCAAGTTCCTTTGCCTTGGCTCGGTGTCTAACTAAGGAAATGAGAAACCGTCATCGCAGATGGATAGAGAGCTTGCTGGTCAGGTTATCCCTGCTGCTTGCAAACAATCCAGACCTTGTCTGAGTGGGGTAAGCATGGCGAGCCCAATAGAAACAGCTTGGGGTGGTCATGGCTGTTCATTTTTTTCTCTATTTCTGGACCCTACAACCTACAGTGTCTGTTTGTCTCATTATTCCCTTTCTGGGTGGCAGAAATGGATATAAAACCTCTGTGGTGGTTTCACCTTCCTCACATTACTTTTGTACCTTTTTATGCCTCGCTATGTTATGAACACTCTTACTGCTCTGAGTTAAAGCCAGCACATAAATAATTATGGAAATAAAATGAAAGCATGTATTGTTTAACTTACCTTTAGTTATTTCAGAGGGAAAAAAATACATGTGACCTAAACATTCCAACGTATTTCTTTTTTTTTTTTTTTTTTTTTTAAAAAAGACATTTATTCAGCGTCACGATCAGACTATTACATTTAGCAATCAACAGCATGGGTGCAAAAAAAAAAAAAAAAATCTACATTAAAACCCTTTGTTGGAATGCTTTACACTTTCCACAGAACAGAAACTAAAATAACCTGTTATACAATTAGTCACAAATACAGTCCTCAAGTTTTTTGCCCATACACATGAGTATTTGTCTAAAACATGTCTTCTTTGTAGCAGCTAGGCCCTGCCACCACTGTGCTTGGCTGAGTTCACAAATCTGTTGTAACCTGTAGCTTCCCTGTCACTTCTCTGGCTCTCCTCTCCTGCTAAGCTTTGTTTCCTAATTAAAATCTTCTGCCACTGCCATAGCTACTGCTGCTGCTGGAACCGCCATAGCCACCTTGGTTTCGTGGTTTTGCAAAGTATTGACCTCCACCACCATAGGGGCCAGAGCTTCTGCCTCCAAAATTTCCTCCCTTCATGGGTCCAAAATTTGAAGACTGATTGTTGTAATTGCCAAAATCATTGTAGCTTCCACCACCTCCAAAATTGCTTCCATCATTACCAAATCCATTATAGCCATCCCCACTGCCACCATATCCACCACCACCACGGCTGCCACCAAAGCCACCACGACCACTGAAGTTTCCTCCATGACCGAAGTTGTCATTCCCACCGAAACCACCTCCACGACCACCACCAAAGTTTCCAGAACCACTTCGACCTCTTTGGCTGGATGAAGCACTAGCCATCTCTTGCTTTGCCAGGGCTTTCCTAACTTCACAGTTGTGGCCATTCACAGTATGGTATTTCTGAATGACAATCTTATCCACGGAGTCATGGTCGTCAAAGGTTACAAAGGCAAAGCCCCTTTTCTTGCCACTGCCTCGGTCAGTCATGATTTCAATCACTTCAATTTTCCCATACTGTTCAAAATAATCTCTTAGGTGATGTTCTTCGGTGTCTTCTTTAATGCCACCAACAAATATCTTTTTCACAGTTAAGTGGGCACCTGGTCTTTGAGAATCTTCTCTTGAGACAGCTCTCTTTGGTTCCACAACTCTTCCGTCCACCTTGTGTGGCCTTGCATTCATAGCTGCATCCACCTCCTCCACAGTGGCATATGTGACAAACCCAAAGCCCCTGGAACGCTTGGTGTTTGGATCTCTCATTACCACACAGTCCGTGAGCGTTCCCCATTGCTCAAAATGGCTCCTCAGGCTCTCATCGGTTGTTTCAAAGCTCAACCCTCCAATGAAGAGCTTCCTCAGCTGTTCGGGCTCTTTAGGAGACTCTGACTTAGACATGACGGCAGGGAGAAGAGAGACTTTAATGATGCTTCTTCGGCGGCATCCACGGGCAGAAAGCTCCAACGTATTTCTTAACTGTTGTATCTGTTTTAGAAAAACAATCTCAGTAAATTTTCTTTTTAAGTTTTTATTTCCTTAAGTTTTTGTGGGTACATAGTAAATGTATATATATTTATGGGGTACATGAGATGTTCTGATACAGGCATGCAATGTGAAATAAACACATCATGAAGAAGGGGGCATTCATCCCTTGAACATTTATCTTTTGAATCTCAGTACATTTTAAAGCAATTCGGTTCGATAAGTAGATATCAGTCACATTTGGTATTCAATTCTAAATTTACTTAAATTAATACAATGAAAATTCTCCATATCTGTAGCCTAGAGGTTTTCAACCAGAGGTGATTTTGTCCCCAAGGGAATATCTGGCAATGTCTAGAGACATTTTCAGTTGTCACTACCAGGGAAGAGGTGCTACTGGTATCTAGTAGGGGGCTCAGGGATGCAGCTCAACATGCTGCATAGTAGCATTACCATGCACAGAATAGCCACCATCACAAGGAACAATCGGCCCAATATGTCAACAGTGGTGAGAGCATCACTGGTATCTAGTGGGGGGCTCAGGTTGCAGCTCGACATGCTGCATGATAGCATTACCATGCACAGAACAGCCACCATCACAAGGAACCACCAACCCAATATGTCAACAGTGGCGACAGTGAGAAACTGCACTTGTCACATTTCATGTGCTGAATGTCCTAGGTAGCTAGAAGCTGCAATATTAGGCAGCACCAACTTAGAGCATTCCCCACTGTCACTGCTGACATTTGGTTCTATCAGGCAGCGTGCTCTCAGGTGAGAGGGAAAAGTTAAGGAGGACTGGGAGCACGAAAGTGATATTCCTATGAAAACACATTTCTTTGAATGAGATACCACAGATTCTAGATTTCTTTGCCATAGACAGGCTCTATGTTTCTCAGGTTATAATTGTTACTGAAGTCATACTGTTAGTAACAGTACTCAGCTGTTTGTGGAGTACTCCACGATCCACAAATGGTTTGTCATAAATTGTCTCATTTAATTTTTGCAAAACTGTAAACCATAGAAGCTCTCTATTTTAAAGGTGAGAAAAGTGGGGTGATTTATTTGTTTGTCATAACAATGTGTAGCATGAACCCTTGTATATTTTAAAAAGAAAACTGGCTAGCACGTGACCTGCTACATGGGTGGAGTCCAGGTCTTTATGTGACAGTATCTACGAATTCATAGATCGTATTTTTATAGGGACATCTCATTAAAGTAAAGCAGAACTTCACCCCCTTCCCTTCACACTTAAACAGGACTTTTTGAGAGATGATGTGCCCTTTTTTGACATGTATCAAGTCATTTTATTTTTCATATTTGGGAAGACCATTTCACTCAGATTAGCTTATGCAATTAAAGATAACATAATGCTTGTGTCTTAGTTTTCCTTTAGCTTCTACTTTAAAAAGAATATTTGAGGATGTCTTTAGTTAAACATTAATTATGTTATCCTGACCAAATGAGGTAATTTGGAGAGAAATCAAAGTATATGATATGAAATGAGATGTATAGGAACCCAATACTAAAATTCAGTTATTTGCTGGCTGTACAAAATAAAGGTAGCTAGCTGGCCATTTGCGTTTCATAAAAGACAGTCTTAACAACATTTTGCTAATGTTGTTATGAAGAGAGAAATATATCATGGACTGGATAAAAATAATGTTGTACATATACATCATGGACTACTGTGCAGGCATAAAAAGGAACAAGATCATGTCATTTGCAGGGAGATGAATGGAGCTAGAAGTCATTATTCTCAGCAGACTTACTCAGGAACAGAAAACCAAACACCTTATGTTCTCTTTCATAATTGGGAACTGAACAGGGAGGGGAATAGCACACACTGGGGCCTGTTGCAGGGTATGGTAGGGAGAGGGAGGGCATTGGGATAAACAACTAATGCATCTAGGGTTTAATACCTAGGTGATGGGTTGATGGGTGTAGCAAACCACGATAGTACCTGTTTACCTGTGTAACCAGCCAGCATATCTTGCACATGTGCCCTGAAACTTAAAAATTGAAAAAAAGAATTAGGGCACCCAAAGAGAGACCCCTCAACAATTTCTACACTGGATAGTTGAAATAGAAGCGTAAGTTTTGGAGACCATGAAATGGGCTTCCTATGTTTAAATATCTTAATGATTTCATTGCATAGATGGTTAAGACCAACCACTATTTTCATCTGCACCTGCAACACAGTCCACTGTTTTCAGATGCCTATGGAAATGTGGAATACATTATGTGACAAAATACTTAGGAGTCTCTTTGTCTTCTTAATGTTTAAAAGGATATTTGTGCTAATTGAGAGGTGCCAAATTTACAGCTTTGAGATTTTGCAAAATTCATTTCTTGTATAGGATGTACAGGAGCCCAGACAAACTAGACTATTTCTGGACTTCCTTCACTGGCTCACATAATGCATTTTTAATCATATTTGAAAAAAATGACTTCCATCAATAGTGGACTGTGGAAATGAGGATTTGTTGTTATAGTAGATAAAGTAGATTGTATAGAAAGAAGACATGGCAGGAGGTATGGCAGACATGACTTTTAACCTTCTGGTTTCCTAAGGCCTTAAAGCAAGCATGTCCAACCCATATTATATATATTTTATATAGTACGTGTAATATATATAATTATATATGTGGAATATATATAATGCAGCATACTATATAGTATATATAGTATCCATATATGATGATGCCATATACAAGGTCATACACACACATACACACCAAAAATATGCCACATTATTAACTAAGTTATGTATAAATGTTGATTGATTTGACAAAATCTAGGTTTTCTAGCAGGTAGATATATCAAGATCCTAAGATGTGAAAACACAGGTAACTCGTGGTGGATCTGGGTATTAGCTCAAGCGTTCTTCCCTGCATAATCAATACTGGGGCATCAGAAAGATGTTCATTTATTTTTGTTTTAAATGAACAGGAAATTATTTTTCAGAAAGTTAATTTAGCATTGTATTCCTCAGTAATAACCAGAAGAGAAATCTGAACCTTTCTACAGATATTGTTTTATCTGACTTTCACATGCTTTGACCTGGTTGTCTTGAAAATATATTTGAACATGAAATATTTAAATGAAGCAACTTTTATTTATGGAAATAAAAACCACTTTCCTTAGGGCATATTATATAAACTTTTATAAATATATCATAAGATGAAAAATGGAAGTATTTGTGAGAATCTAGTATTTCAGTTTTCTTTCCTCTGGAATGAGTTACTCTCATATGTAACAGGTGCCTTTACATCACCTCATGAATTATAAACACTTAAATATTATGGGAAATACTTTTGCCTTCCTGTGACATACTGGGGTATGGTATAAACATTTAGTGAATGAATAAATTCTGATAGCTAACCGATTTCTCCTGTTTAACATAATCAACTCAGCCATTTACTCATTTGCTTTTTAAAAACATTCTTGTGTTTGCTTATTATATGCCAGAGCTTCTTATGCAAGGTGCTACTCATATAGGCATAGACTCTGTCCTTCATGGAGCAGAATTAGTATACTTAACAGAGAAAGACTTAAAAAAGTAACGAAGGCAGCATTTGCTCAATTAGTATGCATTGTATCATGTGATTTCAGGAAAATAGGGTACTAGGCTAAGAAAGAAGGTAGGAATTATTGCAAAAGTGCTCTGAGGATATGAACTTTCAAAGAGTAGTAGGGTTTTCTAGGTAAAGGGAAGAGCAGGTGCAATGGCACTGAGGCAAAAAATTATTTGGTACCTTTAGGAAAGTTTAAGAAGCTGCTATATCATGATAAGACACTTGGTGACAGGGTCTTAGAGGATCACTTTATATTCTGTATAAAGTGCACTGATGGAAGCAGAGAGGTTATAAGCAGGGGCAGGGGGAGGGGCGTGATTTGACCCAAGGTATTTTTGGGACCGTTGAAGAAGGCTGAGAATGGAAAATGGGAGTCTGGTTCTGAAACAAATGCACTAATTCAGGCAGGTGAGGCTGCACCGAAGGCAGAGTGAGGCAGATGGATTTAGGGAGATGAGAGGTAAAATTGGTCAGGGTTGGATACAAGAAGCAAGGGAGATGGAAAATCTGTTTCGATGCCAGTTTCTTAGGAAAATGCGGAGAAAGACTAGTTATTTAGATGAAGGCAATTGGAGGAGAAGCTGGGATTTTCCTGGCAGGATAAAGGGAAACCCTGTTAAAATTCATTTGGGGCATAATAACTTTAAGCCTGTGAGATTATCAAGGGGAGCTACTAAATAGACTGGTGGATACCTGAAGTCTCTGACTTAGAAACAGTGAGGAATAGAGATGTAAATATGAGTTGTCCAGAATGGTATGGTATTTATGGTCATCAAGGAAAATTCTTGGGTATGTTTGATATGTCAGCACATTGCTGGGATTCTTCCAGGGTTTGGCCCTAGGAGTATTTGTAGTTGCTCCTCTCAACGATGATTTAGCAAGCATGGTTGGAGAGATGAGGACTGGCATTTTCTGGAATGTTGGCCTCTGTGAGAATTCGACATGAGTTTTAGATGGTACAGCAGTTGGAATCAGAGGCTGAGGAATGGGACCAATACCTATTCCAATCCCCACCGTTGACCACATCCATCACCATCATCTCCCTGCCCTTTTCTTCTCCAAAGTAATGGTTAGAAAAATAAAACTTTTATCAGGCACAGTGGCTTATGTCTGTAATCCCAGCACTTTGGGAGGCCGAGGCAGGTGGATCATGAGGTCAGGAGATCGAGACCATCCTGGCTAATGTGGTGAACCCCGTCTCTACTAAAAATACAAAAAATTAGCCGGGCATGGCAGCGGCCGCCTGTAGTCCCAGCTACTTGGAAGGCTGAGGCAGGAGAATGGCGGCAACTGGGGAGGCGGAACTTGCAGTGAGCCCAGATGGTGCCACTGCACTCCAGCCTGGGCAACAGAGTGAGACTCTGTCTCAAGTCACTTCACATTTCAAATAGAAAAGTAGAGTTTCAGAGAATGAAAATGATTGTGGGCCGGGGCTTGCACAATGGGAAGGAGATAAAGTGTTGACTGTAACATGGGTCACACACCCTTTGTCCATTTCAGACCTTGTGAGGTCTACTGGAGATAGAATATCATCAGCAGAATGGGGGTTGCTTCTTAGAGGGATAGGGCAGAGTAAGGTAAAGGATTTAGTGGACCAATACCCGGAAGGAGCAGTGTGTTTTTAGAAGGCCTTCTCCCAAATCCTGCCTGGCCAGGAAGGGGAAGAGTATAGCTGTGGAGGATTAGGGGAGTGGGGGAGCTCAGAGCATGAATTGTAGAGTCAGATGAGCTGGATCAGAATCTTGTCACTCCTGCATTCCTCATATGTATAATGAGAAAAGAAGACTATTTTATGGATGTGCAGTGAGGTCTGAGTGACTGCAAAATGCTGGCAACTGTCAAGTTTCAAGCACACATAAGGTCTTTTTTTAAAAAATATTTTTATTTCCATAGGTCATTGGGAAATAGGTGATATTTAATTACATGAGTAAGTTCGTTAGTGGTGATTTGTAAGATTTTGGTGCACCCATTGCCCAAGCAGTATACACTGCACCCAATTTGTAATCTTTTATCTGTCACCCCCTTCCCACCCTTCCCCGGACCCCCCAAACTCCACCATGTCATACTTATGCCTCTGCATCCTATAGCTTAGCTCCTACTTATGAGTGAATGCACAATGTTTGCTTTTCTGTTCCTGACTTGATCATTTTGATGCTGTGACTCCCCTTTCTCATCCCAAACCTTTTGACTCAAAGTTGATCAATCAAGCGATTGGTTTGTGGCTAGTAAGATGACAAGTCTTCTTCCAATCAAACATTTTTCTCTATGGAAGGGTTTGTGGTCTCACAAGCTTCAAGGAATGAAGTGGTGGACTGTAGTGGCATGTGCTAAAGCTGGATTAGAGAAATGCACAGACTCAAAGAGTGTGCTGCAGCAAGATTTATTAAAACAAAAGAGAAAGTAAAGTGAAAGTGAAATTAAAGCTTCCACGCAATGGAAGGGTTTCTAAAGGGTTGCTATTTCTGGTTTGGGTGTCTTATGCTTATATCCCCTTATGACCTCTCCCTTTGTCCTTTTTCCATTGTATATAATTAGCGTATTTTCTATCTGCTTGTGGGTTGAAGGACCTGACTGGTTAAAAACATCAGGCTGCAGCTACAGCTTAAACTCCATATATGATTTGTTGAGGTTTCAATCCCTTAGCTTGCAGCTGTAACTTATTTTGGCTTAGGGGAAAGTCCCCTTGGGGAAGTCCGTATTGATCCGGGAAGTCCAGACAACTTTGCCACTTAGTCCCTCACTAGGGCAGTGGAAGGTTAAGGAGTCCCACAGATTAATTTGCCTGTCTTGGATGGGATGCACCAGGCTTGTCTTATCATTCTCTTGCCCATGCCTGGGATCAGCTCTCTCTCAAAGGGGTCCTGGGTACACTTTGTTCATCATTTTGTGTGCCTGCTTATACAGTGTTCACAAGAGAGCCCTGGGGGAGACAAGATACATAAAAACATCTCTTATGTGTACCTGTGAAAATGTGCCCCAAAAGTCGTAAATATTGAGTTGTTCAAAAAGAGAAACAGTGCTGGAGAAAGAATGCAGAAGAGCCTGTGAGGGAGGCAGAGACACTGCAATGGTTGCCCTTCTTTGTTGCACTCTGTGCCTGCTGAGATTTTACCAGGAAGAGAAACGTATCTACAGAGACCACTGGGTACCATTGCGCCAGCAGGCTCTCTTCTTAACTTACACCTTATCTGGTTTGGGGCTTGCAAATCAAGTTCATCAAGGGAGAGTGAATTTGTTTATGGAAGATGCCCAACTGATAGGATAAACGGTTGTTTGTTTGTGTCTATGTGTGTGTATGTATGCATGTTTATTTTGCAGTGGTTAGGATGTTTGTGTTGCTGTCACGGAGGCTACAAAATGCCACATTAAAAAAAAAAAACCCAGAAGTATCCTATAGGAGATAAAGTGTTTGCTGGGAAATGGCCTTAAAAATCCAGGCATGAATACAGAGACACCTGACAAAAATGTAGGTCTTCACTTTCCCCAGTGCCACTACTCTGTTTTAGTTATTTCCCATTATGATGTCTTTCCGTACTGAGTATTCCTGTCTCTTTATATTCCCTATGTGGAATGGGAATTTTGAGTCATTGTATTAGTCTCTGTTTATGGCCATAAACTCATACAAAACTTGATAGATTTAAGTGATTTAGTAACACACCACTTGTCAATTGTATGGAAAATGTCCGAGTTCAGTAATCCATTTTACAAAACCAGAAACATGGATAGAGACATGTTTGGAAACACCACATTTCGTTATTGTTGTTGTTTTCCTAGTTTTTATTCTTTTTTCCCAATAGTTCCTTGGTTGGTTAACAGCATGTATTTCTAAAACATTTTCCACCCTACCTCCCATCAATAATATGATGTTAAATTTATTTTATTAAAATAAAAAAGAGAGCCCTTCTCTGGGTGTGATGGCGTGCACCTATAGTCCCAACTACTTTGCATTCCAGTCCTTTCTTCTGTGATGTTCATTTTGATGTGATATTCTTATCCATCCTTCTCTTCTATTTTCTTTCTCCTGGGTCCACACAATTTCCTTTTCATCACTTCCTCCTCCTTCTCTTCCTCCTTCTTCTACTTCTTCCTCTTCCTCCTCCACCTCCTCCTTCTTCTTCCTTCCCACTTCTTGCTTTCTTCTTCTTCCTCCTCTCCTCCACCCTCCTCCTCCTCCCTCCTCCTCCCTCCTCCTCCTCCTCCTGCTGCTGCTGCTGCTCCTTCTCCTTCTCCTTCTCCTTCTTCTCCTTCTCCTTCTCCTTCTCCTTCTTCTTCTTCTCCTTCTCCTTCTCCTACTCCTCCTCCTCCTCCTCCTTCTCCTCCTCCTCCTCCTCCTCCACCACCACCTTCTTCTTCCTTCTTCTTCTTCCTCTTTTTCTCCTCCCACCTCCTCCCTCCTCCCCCTCCTTCTTCTTCTCCTTCTTCTTCTTCTCTCCTTCTTCTTTTTCTTCTCCTCCTCCTCCTCCTCTTCTTTCTTTTTCTCCTCCTTCTCCTCCCTCTTCCTCTTCTTCTCTTCCTTTTTATTCTTCTTCTTCCTCCTCTTCTTTCTTTTCTTTTTTCTTCTTCTTCCTCTTCCTCCTCCTCCTTCCTCTTTCTTCTCATTTCTTCCTTCATTCTTCTCTTCCTTTGTCCTCCTTCTCCTCTTCTTCCTTCCTCCTTCTCCTTCTCCTTCTTTTCCTTTCTTCTTCATCTTTTTTTTTTTTTTTTTTCAGTTGGCATTTCACTGTGTCACCTAGGTTGGAGTGCAGTGGTGTGACCTCAGCTGACTGCAATCTCTGCCTCCTGGGTTCAGGCAATCCTCAGACTCTCGAGTAGTTGGAACTACAAGTGCCCACTGCCACGCCAAGCTAATTTTTGTTTTTTTTAGTAGAGACAGGGTTTCACCCTGTTGACCAAGCTGGTCTTGATCTCCTGACCACAAGTGATCTGCCCACCTCAGCCTCCCAAAGTGCTAGGATTACAGGTGTGAGCCACTGCATGGGCCAGGAACCCACTTTCTGTCTTTGTAGACCACATTTTGTTTTAATAATGAAAGCATTCAAAATGGATTTGAGACCTGTTGAGACCACCTAAGTCGTGGAAACCCTAACCCAGCAGTGCTAGAGGAATTAAAACACACACAGAGAAATATAGGGTGTGGAGTGGGAAATCAGGGGTCTCACAGACTTCAGAGCTGACAGCCTCAAACAGAGATTCACCCACATGTTTATTGACACCCAGCCAGTGATAAGCATTGCTTCTACAGATTATAGATTAACTAAAGTATTCTTTATGGGAAACAAAGAGATGAGCCAAAATAAAGGGATGGGCTCTTGTTAGTTATGTGCAGCACCAGCATGTCCTTAAGGCACAGATCACTCATGCTATTGTTTGTGGTTTAAGAACACTTTAAGTGGTTTTCTGCCCTGGGTGGGCCAGGTGCTCCTTGCCCTCATTCCAAAACCCAAAACCTTCAGCTTGGATGTCAAAGCCATCACGAACATGTCACAGTGCTGCACACATTTATTTATGGCCAGTTTTGGGGCCAGTTTATGGCCAGATTTGGGGGCCTGTTCTGAACAGAGACCCACCGAAATCAAGTGGGGTTCAAGTCTCTGGTTGAAGATGAGGTGCTATCATCTGTTTTCAAGTGGGAATGAAAATGTAAGTACCTCTTTGTGAGCTCATTTAGGGGAGAGAACTGCTAGTGAAGAAAGCCAGTGAGAGGTCAGAACTGTGTAGAGAAGGCACATCCCTTGGAGCACACCATCGTTGTTCAAAGGAAGAAGGGGATGCACTGTGCATGTGTTGTACTGCAAGTTACAGATATTTGAAGACAGCATTACTAAACAAAAGGGCTTGCTGCCTGACACAGTAGAAGATGATACTACGACATCAGGTTTTGGAGGAAAGAAAAACTTTTTATTATAGGTTGACCAACAAGGAGGAAGGAGTCCAGCTGAAATCTGTCTCCCCATGATGACTTTAAGGCAATAATTTTTATTAAAAAAACTTATTTTAAGTTCTGGGATACAAGTGCACGATGTGCAGGTTTGTTACATGGTAAAAGTGTGCCATGGTTGTTTGCTGCACCTATCAACCTATCACCTAGGTATTAAGCCCACATGCATTTGCTATTTTTCTTGATGCTCTCCTGCCCCCTGCCCCTGCAAGAGGCCCTAGTGTGTGTTTTTCCCCTCCCTGTGTCCATGTATTCTCATAGTTCGGCTTTCACTTATGAGTAAGAAGAACATGCAATGTTTGATTTTCTGCTCCTGTGTTAGTTTGCTTAGGATACGGGCTTCCAGCTCCATCCATGTCCTTGCAAAGGACATGGTCTCATTCTTTTTATGGCTGCATAGTAGTCCATGGTTTGTAAGCACTACAACGTTTTAATCCATCCTGTCATTGATGGGCATTTGGGTTGATTCTATGTAGTGCAATAATTTTATTAGAAAAGATTTTGGGTGTGGATCCTAGGATTAGTGGGTGATTGGTGGAAGGAAAGGAGGATGTGGCAAATCCTTGGGCAGGCACAGTTATCTCTTCACACAACCTTATGGTTCACATGTAGCAATTCAGGGGGTGTTAGTAGGAAACGTCATGGAAATTCAGGCTATGATGTCAGCAAGCTTGTTCTAGACATATTTTAGTTAGCTCTGTGGTTTCAGCTGATTTCAGCCAGTGTTGTTATATTACAAGCATGGGAAGTTTCAGCATTTCAGCAGGTTGTTTCTCTTCTTATCTGCTATCCTGTAAACCTATCAATTTCTCTTAGTCATTGGTTTCTTCAACTCTTTGGAGCAGAATTTCAGTGGGAGTTGGCAAACTACTGCCTACAGCCCAAATGGGCTGTGCTCTCTATTTTTGTAAGGCTCATGACCTAAGAATAGTTTTTGCATTTTTAAATGATGAAAAAATTCAAAGAAACAGAACATTTTTTGACACATGACATTTATACAAAGTTTAAATTTCTGTCTCTGTCAGTTTGCTCAGGCTGCTGTGATAAAGTATCACAAACAGTTTTGCTTAAAGAATAGAAATTTATTGTCCTGCAATTCAATGCTGGAGACCAGAAGTGTGAAACTCAAGTGTCACTGGGGTTGGTTCCCTGTGAGAGAGTTGTGAGGGAAGGATGTGTTTCAGCGTTCTCTTCTTGGCTTATAGACATTTTTCCTATGTCTTCACATCATTATCCCGCCATGGGTATCTCTCTCTGTGTCCAAATTTTTCTTTGTTATAAGGAGATCAGTAATTTGGTTAGAGCCCAACCTAAACACCTCATTTTAAGCAATCATATCTGCAAATAATCTGTTTCTAAATAGTATCATAGACCAGGGTGCTCAGGGTCCAACATATCAATTTTGGGGGGAACACAGTCATGTGTGACAGCATTTCTACATAAAATATTATTGGAGCACAGCCATACTTATTCACTTTTGTCTGGTCTATGGCTTATTTTGCACTATGCCAGCAGAGTCAAATAATTTCAGAGCAAACTGCATGGCCTGTGAAGATGAAAACCAGGATCTGTGGTATAATATCCAGAGCCCAGTGCAAAATAAGAATGCAAGTCCCCTTTGAAAAAGTAAGAATGTGAAGACAGTGATGGCAAAGCATTAAACCAAGGTTTGGCCCCTTCTAAATGTGGGGCCCTGCGCGGCTGCAGTTTGCTCACCCACGAAGACTTCCCTGCCTAAAATATCCACTATCTGGTTATTTACAGAAGAAAACAAAAATTGTAGGTCCTGCATTAAGAGCAGAGCTGGGAGTGAGAGCTTGGGCTTCAGGGGCATCAGCCTGATGCAGGACCACAGAGGCATCAGCCTGAGTGTAATCAAAAGATACCAAGAAACAAGGTTCATGTAATTTACCAAGGACTAGTGTTGGTTTAGTTCCTCTTTATTCTTTCATCTTTGTAGAGTTTTCTGCGCTCAGCATGTCCTTAATGGTCACTGCAGCTTGCTCCATTTCATTTGAGTGTTTTAAACCCTCTTTCCTGCAGCTTTCCGGAGAGGACGTGCTCCTGTTTGATGTCCGTCCCTTACAGTATGTGATCGTAGCACATGCACCCTGGCAGAAGGGCTAGTTGAAATGCAATGCTGTTGTTTTTAAGCTCTTAGAAGTAACAGTTCTAATTGGGTTTTGATCAAGTGTGCTTGCCATCTAAGCAGTCCAGGACCATCTGGGGCAAGGACCACATGGGGGTCATGGGGAAGGTAGTTCTTTATTACCTTTGTTATGGCTGCCACGCTTCCTGGCTACCTCTAGTGTTTGGACTTGTAGTCAAATGTAATCCTTCATTAAAATCAAACAGGCAACAACATTCCAAAAAGTCTTCAGTTACGGACTATATTCTGTCTTCCCTGCAAATTTAGATGTTGAAGTCCTAACCCCCAGTTGCTCAGAATGTGACTGTATTTGGAGTTAGGATCTTTAAAGGGGTAATTAAGGTAAAATGAAGTCATTAGGGAGGGCCCTGATCCAATAGGACTAGTGTCCTTATAAGATGAGGATATAGACATGCACAGATAGATGACCCTGTGAGGACACAGGGAGAAGACAAAGTCTACAAGTCCCGGAGAGGGGCCTCAGAAGAAACCAGCCCTGCCCACACCTTGATTTTTGACTTTCAGGCTCCAGGATTGTGGGAGAATCAATGTCTGTTGTTTATAAGGTACTCCATCTATGTATTCTGTGATAGCAGCCTGAAGTGGACTAAAACACTTCATAACAAGAGGAAATGAGGACACAGACACACAGAGAGGGACTAGCTGATGAAGACACAGGAAGAAGATGGTGTCTACAAACCAGGAGAGAGGCCTCAGAAGGAACCACCCTGCCCACACCTGGATCTCAAACTTCCAGCTTCCAGGGCTGTGGGAAAATAAATGTCTGTTGTTTAAGTGGCCCAGTCCATGGGGCTTTGTTGTGGCATTTCTAGAAAACTAACCCATCCATCTATATCCTCATAATTTCTCACCTGGCTGCTCTGTATACTCCTGTATCCTGTAGTGTATTACTTCAAAATATCTTCTAGTTTGCACTGCTGTGGTTCTCTTGTCCTCCTATTTGCTGTTCTGCTTCGAGGGCTGCCTCGGCCTGTAGCACTTTCTGAGCCAATAAAGCTTTATTTATTGTGACAAATATATATCAAAGATAAGCTACTTACAGGATACCCTATACATTCTTTAGGGCATGTATGCATAGGAAACATGAAGCCGACTTTGTGTTCTAAAGATTATAGCATAGTTTTGGGTTAAAGTCTGTATATATCTCGCTTGAAAAAAATTTTTTTTAAGTTATAGACAGGGTTTCACTGTGTTGCCCAGGCTGGTCTTGAACTGCTGGCCTCAAGCAATCCTCCGACCTTGGCCTTTTTGAGGACTGGGATGACAGGCATAAGCCACCATCCCTGGCCATATTTCTTGGTCATAAGAACTATCTGTAGGAGAGAAGGAGGTAGAGAATAGAGCCAGGATGAAATGAATGAGGTGGATTTTAGTCCCAGTCTGGCAAGCTGGATGACCTTGGGCATGTTGTTAAAGTTCATGATGCAAGTAAAGGTTAGTATTAATAACTCATGAAGTAGAAATATGTGCAAGGGTCATTCAGACTTCAGTCTGATACCTAGTCAGGAGAAGGCAGAGGAATGGGGAATGCACCAACAAACCTAAGCCAGTCTCCCACTCCCCAGGCAATGTCCAGATGTGTTCACCTGAGACCGTTTTTTGTGTGTGGAACAAGACAGTGTTGCCCAGAGAGCTGCCTCGGAAGTCATTTTCAGGGATGAGTTTCATGCTGTGTGCAGGAATGCAGCCACTTTTTCTCCATGCTGGCTCCCCTGTTTTCAGTGGGTATCAAGCTGATGTCTGCTCTTGTTCATGTTTTCCATGACATTCTAGTGCATTTCTGCCTAACTCTGCCATTCTTGAGAACCTGGCCAAAGTGTGAAAGTGTCCCTCCTCCAGCCTGCCATCTACTTTCTTTTTGCTTTTTGTTTTTGTGTTTAGAGAAAAAGCAAAACACAAAACACAGACATATATAATGTAGAATTCAGGATATATGGTGTACCAATACTACTTTTTCACCCTATTTTAGTCCTCCTCCTTATTTTAAAATACAGGTATAGTTAGAAGATACACTGGAAGACAGAATATAGCTTGTAACAGTAGACTTTTTAGAATGCTATTACTTTTTGGAATGTTTGATTTTAATGAATGATTATATTTGACTAGTCCAAACAGTAGAGGTAGCCCAGAAGGGTTGCAGCTGTAACAAAGGTAATAAAGAACCAGCCACCCCATGAGTGGATACAGTGACTCACACAGATAATCTCAGCACTTTGGGAGGCCAAGACAAGTGGATTACTTGAGGTCAGGAGTTTGAAACCCGCCTGGCCAACATGGAGAAACCCTGTCTTTAATGAAAATATAAAAATTGGTCAGTTGTGGTGGCACTCACTTGTAGTCCCAACAACTCGGGAGGATGACACCATGCCCAGCTAATGTTTTTGATTTTTAGTAGAGATAAGGTCTTGCTATATTGCCAAGGCTGGTCCTGAACTCCTGGCTCAGGTGATCCTCTTGCCTCAGCCTCCCAAAGTGGTAGAGTTACAGGTGTGAGCCACTGTACCTGGCCAGTAGTGCTTTATTTTACATACTTTCATAGATGTGTTGTGATGAGATTACATTAGATAAATAGTTCTAAAAGTGGTCAATAATCTGTAAAGGTTCTAGGCTAAGTAAAAGCATACTTAGTATCTACCTGCCAAATGATGATATATGATTAGTTCTCTCAATCTACAAGTTTTTCTTTGAAATTTAAAGTGTTTCTTCATTGGAGTTGAAGAAGTAGCCTCAGAAGTAATGATTTTAGTCCATCATAATAAAACTTGAAAGCCTAAAACCTTTGCTAACTTTTTGGATAGTTGTAGGCAATACATGGTCATAGCACCTATGTGTGTGATATGGAATAAATTCTAAAGTAATTGTCTACTGGAAGAGAGATGTGGGGTTGTCACAAGGTGAACTCAAAATTGAGGGTCAACCTGAAAGGCCACATGGGTTCTTGGTTTCATGCAGGGAGGAATTCAAAAGCAAGGCTGCATAGTAAAGTGAAAACAAGTTTATTAAGAAAGTAAAGGAATAAAAGGGTGGCTCTGCCATAGGCAGAGCAATGGCATGGGCTGCTCGACTGAGTAAACTTAGATTATTTCTAGATCATATGCTAAGTAAGAGGTGGATTATTTATCAGTTTTCTGGAAAAGGGGTGGGGAGTTCTGGAACTGAGGTTTCCTTACCATTTTAGACCATATAGGTTAGTTTCTAGACCTTGTCATAGCATTTGTAAACTGTCATGGTGTTGGTGGGAGTGTCTTTTAGCATTGAAATACATTATAATTAGTGCATAGTGAGCACACAGACAACCAGAAGTTCCTTTCATTGCCATCTTGGTTTTGGGAGGTTTTGGCTGGTTTCTTTACTGCATCCTGTTTCATCAGTGGGGTATTTGTGACCTGTATCTTGTGAAACCAGTCCTGCCAACCTCCTGTCTCATCCTGTGCCTAACCTCCTGCTAAGGCAGCACAGCAGGTCTTGGACCCATTTTACCCAGCCCCTGTTCAAGATAGAGTCCTTTGGGTTCTCACATCTCTGGCAGGGCTGCTGTCTTTTATGTATCTTTTTAATTGTCTGGAGAAATAGGAAGTTTTTTCTTCCATACGAAGTGTGAGAGAAAATGTGTCATTGTTGTTTTCTCCTGCATCACTTAGCCTGCAAATATTTACTCAGATGATTGCATATACATTGTGTTTTCAGAGAGATTTCATGGAAGGTTATTAAAAGAAAATGTTGGCTCTCATTAATAACATTTTGAGAAATGTCTTTAGATACTGCTGATTACTAGCTATTGGAAGTGAAGCAGGCATGCAATTAAATTGGAGCTTTAAATGAATTACATATACCGATGCTATACTTGGCAGCCAGATATTCTAGATTAAGAGCAAAACAAGTGTGTTATGCATTGCTTTGATTAGCATTCCAGAAATATGCCTATTTGTGTAAGTGATATTTGTTTTGTATACAGCATTTGACTATTCCACAAGCTGCCAAGACCTTGGCTATGTGGGATTATGGAGTTTTCAAAGGCTTGAGACTTTTTGTGCTCTGATGTCTATAGTTGTGAAAATGCACCTGTATACACATGTAGCAGCATATTTTTATAATTTATATTTTTAGCAATGAGAGAAAACAAAAATCACATGCCTATTTTCAGACATTGTTAGCCACACAGCATTTAACAGTTTCTTTATGGAATAAATGTTTGTTCCTTGAGTGAAATGATAAAGACTTACTTTGCCAATGGCAGGAGTGCCATGTGTTCACTTCAGGTGGTCTTGAGGAAGAATTCGGTCTAAGCATACTTATTAAATAACCACTAAATATTTTTGCTTTGGAGCAAAGTCGATATAGCCGTAAGTAACAAAATTAACTCTTTAAGGAACTCATAAGATATATAAGTTGGATAAGTTTTTAAACAACGTTTCATTCCTACTAGAAAATTGGCTTTCGTTTGGGATTGCTATACTGGTAAAAAAAAATTGTTTTTGAACATGCTTTGGAGAGGTAAGCACTGTAAGTTGGGACAGGCTCACGTACGTCTTGGAAAAAACTATTAAAGAGCTCAAAAATTTTAAAATTAAAATAATTAGAAATGAATTGTTCATATGCAACATTATTGACTATAGAATCTAAAATATTGTCACAAGAAATATATGCTATTAATGAAACTTATGTAAAGTAAAAAAGACACATTACTCCAAACAACAGTGGTCTGGGGATTGTTCATGGGCAGAGATTCAGCTACTTGCAAGATTACATCTCTGTTATTTCACTTGGGAAATATCCAACAAACATTTATTCCATAAAGACGATGCTAAATGCAAATATCAAACTTGATGGTAGTTCTTTTTAAAGGTTAGTAAGCATCAGAATTTTCAGTAGAACTTGTTAAGAGAGGTTTCTGAACCCTGATCCCAGAAACTCTGATTGTAGATTGAGAAGAAGGCCCATGAGTTTTCATTTGAAATAAACTCCAAGAGGTGCCCATAATATCAGACACTGGTCATGCTTTGAGCAGTATTGTTATACAGAGTTGACAGTTGGCATGGGGCAGTTAGTTTCATACATATCTTTGATTTTAAAAATTGGCAATGGATATTGAAAATAAGTTTCTTCATAGAGTCTTCCAGTGTATCTTCTAACTATATCTGTATTTTAAAATAAGGAGGAGGACTAAAATACAGTGAAAAAGTGGTATTGGTACACCACATATCCTGAATTCTATATTATATATGTCTGAAATTTAACTGGGAATTTCTACTGTAATTGGAAAATTTATCACCAATGAATATAATAATGAAATTTATTATTATAATAATGAAGATATATAATAATGAAAATAATCATGAATGTAGGAGAGCTAGGGCCATGCCTATATTTAGATGACTGACATTTTACTACATATGACTATTTATGTTTACAATTATAATTTACATTAAATATAATTTTGACAATCAAATCTCCATGCAAATGAATGTAACATTTTATTTTTTCAACCATGAGGCATAGCTACTATCAATCAGGCACACACAGACATCACATATGTACACACATGTTATATATACTTTATATATTATGTGTCTATATATTATATATACTATATGTAGCTATATATTATTTGTGTATATAATTCATTTATTCAACAATCTTACTGTTTATTATTATAGTCATTCTTGAACAATGGAGTCTGGCTAGTGTCTTTGTTAATTAGGATGTATATAGTAATAAGTTATATACATGTGTGTGTAAGTAAACTTCATTTTCTGTTATGAAACTCTCATGTTAGAATCTAATAATGGCCAGATCTCAGCTCACTGCAACCTCTGCTCCCGGGTTCAAGCGATTCTCCTGCCTCAGCCTCCCGAATAGCTGGAATTACAGGTGGTGCAGCACCAAGCCTGGCTAACGTTTTTGTATTTTTAGTAGAGACGAGGATTCATCATGCTCGTCAAGATGATCTCGAGCTCCTGGTCTTGTGATCTACACTGCTCAGCTTCTCAAACTGCTGAAATTACAGGCATGAGCCACTGCGCCTAGCCCACAACCTTGTTTTATGCCTTAAAATTTAGAGTGATAATTAAATGCATCCCTTTAGGAATTGGAACAGAACCTCTACCTGCCTGGATATGTCTATAAAATAGTTGAAGGTCTTGAAGGAAGCGGATGAGAGCTAAACATGAAAGGGACATAATATGCCCCAGATAGGTTTTGGGGTGGAAAAGGATCAACACATATAGTTTAGTACCATTTAGCAATCTTTTGCTTTAGCATATCAGAACAATAGCGCCCCCAATTAGAATACACTTGTAAAGTGGAAATAAAGATGAACTTTATTGCTATTCTTTAAAAACAGAGGAATGTCTTTTCTTTTTTGGCAGATGATGGTATACTACAGCCTTAAAATAATAAAGTTAGATTTGAATGCCATGTTCTAGGAGTCATAGATAAGATCACCTGTATTTGTTTGAGAATCCTATTAATGAATTATCCCGGATTCATTAAAATGGAATCCAAACTGAAAGATGGACTCAATTTTTATAGCAAGATGATGTGCTATTTGGAAATATTTTCCTATGAGCATTATAGTATGGCTCTTAGGTACTTTGTTTTAGGGTAGTTGTCAATTCTTTAGGACACTAAAATGGCACTTGCAGTAGTATGGCTAGTGGGTGAGACACTTGGGCTTTTTCTTCTAGTCAGTACAATCTGATTCACTGAGCAAATGAGAGATAGTCATGGCTCAGTCAAGGGTGGTCATGGTGACAGGTTGCATATGCGGAATGAGAGAAAGAGTTGAATAAATACTGTCGCCAGGGCTTTTGTCCTTAAAAACTAGGGTAAGAAAGTTGGAATATATGAGATGTGGAATATGTGTCAGACTCAGATAGCTTCAGGGATCGGGTGGGGAGAAAATATAGACCAGAAGTTTGCTGTTGAGCGTGGTATGTTTCTGATGCAAATGGACATCAGTGTGAGATGCACTGTAGGCAAATAGGCACAGGAGTTTGGAATTTAGGTGAGAATTATTGGGAAATAGAACAAATGCCATGAATGATGGTACTGTTTCATAAAACTCAGTGAGGTAACAGACAGAAAACAGGTCTTTGAGTTAAAATCACAGCAACATAAGAGGGATAGGGGGAAGAAGAAGGAGACCAAGAGACGCCAATAAGGTGGGAGAAAACACAGGGCAGTGTGGTGTTCCAATAGCCAAATGATGAAAGCTTTTCAAGAAGAAAGAGGTAATCAGTTGCGTCAAACACTGCAAGAACATGTAGACTTTAAATTTGATCATTGGATTCTGCAACAGGGACCTCATTGTGGACTTTGACAAAAGCAGTGTTATTGGATGGCAGAAGAAAATGCCTATGGATTTTTATAATTGTTATGAGATTTTCTTTGCCAACCACTATATGATGGGTGCAATCTGCATTGTATCAAATTGTGTAGTTCTGGAACATAAAGTGTTTTTTTTTTCCTTTTTTAAGCACTGAGACTCAGTTTTCATGTAATTTTTATATTACTCCAGGGAGTATCAAATTATTCTAGACTCAGTTGTAGAAGAATTGATGAGTTGTGAAAATTTATGGGACCAAGACTGGAGATTATTCAGAATGATTTAAAGACCTAAGTCTGAAAAGAAGGGGTAGGCAAGTAGGCACATAAGCAGTTAGGGGAGTATCATGGAAGTTGCAAAAGCATTAAATTTAAGTAAAAAGAATTTTCTTGAATGCATGTAAAGCACTTAACTAGTATCTGAAGATAACACACATTACATACACATTGGCTATTTTTACTATGAAAGAGGAAGACAAGGTCAACGTTTTTTAATTCTATGGCAGGTCAGTGAGATGCGGACTGAAAGGGCTCACAAAGTTTTGTAATTAGGAAGTCACTAGAAATCTGTGTGAGACTTTCTGTGCATCAATAGTAGGTAACATATACAACTCTGGGTTATAGAATAAAATGTAAGGAGGAAATTCAGACCACATACATGCAACTCTTTCTGTAAGTTTAAAGTCTTTCCCTAAGACTGTCTCTAGAGCATAGAGGAGAGAGAAGAGACTGTGGTTAGGGGGATTTCATGGTTGAGAAACTGATTTTTGTGTTTTACCTTGGAAAGACTGGAATACATTTATATGCCAGGGGGCAGGGAGGAATGTTAAGTCAGAGATACATGGAGCACAAACTGGATAACTAGATTTCTGGAGTAAGGAACTAGGGCTGAAGGAAATTTCAATGTGGAGAGGGAGAAACTCATGCATCTGAAGATGCCAACTCCAGTGTCCAGCATGATCCAGAACTGGCCTTCTCACACTTGGTCATGCACATGAATCATCTAGGAATCTGCTTTAATGCAGATTCTGATTAAGCAGGTATATGGTGTTCAGTAGGCATATGGTATTCAGTAGGTATATGGTGCAGCCAGGAGAGTCTTTATTTCCAGCAAGCTCCCAAGGGATGCGAATGCTGATGAACCAAGGCCTAGCCTTTGAGTAGCAAGTATGTGGATGTACTTCTTGGGTACTGGGGTGCCCCATTTTTAGGTATAGCCATGTTTGTGCCTATGATACCGTATGCTTGTAGCAGGGGAGGCTGGCGCAAGAGGATTGCATCAGTCCAGGAGGTCAAGATGGCAGTGAGCCATGTTTGTACCACTGCATTCTAGTCAGGGTGACAGAGTGAGACCCTGTTTTAAAAAACAAACAAACAAAAAAGCCCTAACATGAAGTTTTCTACCAATTCCGTGACACCTTCTGTGATTGCTGCTATGATAGTCTACAGGGACAGAGTGTGAATTAGCTTAAAATGATTAAAAATCAGCAGATGAGTCTGGGCTGAGTGGCTCACACCTGTAATCCCAGCGTTTTGGGAGGCCAAGATGGGAGGATCACTTGAGCCCAGGAGTTGAAGAGTTTAAGGTCAGTCTGCACAACAAAATCAGATTCCATCTTTTCAAAGAAAAAAAAAAAAAAAAAGAGCAGACATGGTGGCACATACCTGTGGTCCCAGCTAGATAGGAGGCTGAGGCAGGGGGATTGCTTGAGCCCAGGAGGTTGGGTTTCAGTGACCCATATTTGTGCCACTGCACTCCAGCCTGAATGACAGAGTGATACCCTATTTCAAAAAAACAAAACAACAAAAAAAGAAAAAAAAAGCAGATAAAAATTGTTCTTTATAAATAAAAGCAAAAATACTGTTTTATTACTAAAGATGCATAATTGTAATTGTTGCTTTATTTTTATTCCCCAATGCAGTTCAAACATAATAGCAGGAACAAAGTTTAGTCTTCCTGTGTCATGTAACTAGGAGAATGATGGACTCAGGTTAAATGAATCAATGAATGAAGAGAGTCTCCTTTTATCTGAGTTGACAGAGCTTTCATGGAGGAGTGTGGAAGGAATTCTAACATCTATCTTCTCTAAGAAGTAGAATGAGAGGTTTCCTTCTGGCTCCTGTATGGGCTTAAATTTTATCTACTTATTGAGACTTTTATATGTTATTTCAAATTTTTAGTAGACATAGGGCTATTCACATTTTCCATTGCTTTTTCAGTAGCATTTATATTGCCTGAGACTTTGTAGAAAGTGAACTGTTTGATGCAAGTTATCACATTAATAAAAATAGGGTAGTTCATATTGCCTAATTCACCTTTATTGTTAGCATTTTGATGTCTATTAGGTCAGTAGTGATGAAATTTTTTGCAATACTGATATTGATAAGTTATGTACTCTCTATTTCTTTCTCGATTCATCTGGATAGAATTTTGTCAATTTTAGTGCTCCTTTAAAAAATAACTTTTTCTTTTATTGCTTTTCTTTATTTTGGTCATTTCCTATGCTGTTGGTTTTTTATCTTTATTTTATTTATTTATTTTACTTTTGCTTAATTTTGAAGAGTTTGACCTTCTTTATATACTATCTTATTGTAGGAGCTTAGATAGTTGAGATCTTATTTTTATTTCTTATGTAAGAACTTTATGCTATAAATTTTGCCCTATGAACTACTTTAGCTAAAACCCACATTTTGTGTTATAGCATGTTTTTGGTTTTACACAGGTAAATTTTCTAATTAGTTTTGTAATTCTATCTTTGAGTTTCACACGAAGGCATGGTTTATTTTGTAAATATTTGAGAATTTTAGAGGTATCTTTCTATTGATTTCTGGTTAAGTTACCTTTTCTTAAGACAATACTTCAGATTTCTATCTTCTTGAATTTTTTCAGAATTGCTTTTTGGAACACAGTATGTTTGGTCATGAATGACTTCAGGTGTGATGTGAAAATGTTATAAATGTATACTTCCATTGTTTATTTCCTTCATTTGTATTAGTGTTAAATGTCATTCTTCTACATTTGTTGCAAGCTCCACATCACATTTTTATCATTTGTGCTTTAAATTTATCTTCTTTTAGAGATATAAAAACAAAAAAAAATCATCTTTTTAATCTAATCATGTATTTATTATTTCTAGAACTCTTCATTCTTTGTGTAGACCCCAGTGCTCATCTGTTACCATTTTCCTTTTGTTTTTAACATTTGTAATCGGGGTAGTTGTTATGGATCCACTTTCTCTATATCTGAGGTAGTCTTTAAGACATCTTCAGTTTTGTTTGTTTGTTTGTTTGTTTTTAAGATGTGGTCTTGCTCTGTCACCCAGGCTGGAGTACAGTGGTGCAATCTCGGCTCACTGTAAGCTCCCCTTCCTGGGTTCACGCCATTCTCCTGCCTCAGCCTCCCAAGTAGCTGAGACTACAGCTGCCCACCACCATGTCCTGCTAATTTTTTTTGTTTTTTTAGTAGAGATGGGGTTTCACTGTGTTAGCCAGGATGGTCTTGGTCTCCTGACCTTGTGATCCACCCACCTCAGCATCTTCAGTTTTTAAAGATATTTCATGGGTATAAAATTTCAGGTTAATTTATTTTAAAAAATAGTATTTTAAAGATATCATTTCATTTTCTTCTGTCATGCATATTTTCTGAAAAATCTTTTGACATTCTTATTGTTTTACTGTTTATAAAGTGTCTTTTTATTTTTCTATCTGCTTTGAAGATTTTCTTTCTGTATCTGGCATATGAAGCATATGATTAAATATACTTTGATTGAATTATCTTTGTTTCTTCTGCTTAGGGGTAACTGAGATTCCTCTAACTATAGACATAACATATTAACCAAATTTTTAATTTATTGTTCAATGTTATTTATTTGTCCCATCTTCTCTCTTCTCTCCTTCTGGGACTCTAATGATACATATTAGACCAGCTTATTTTGTTTCATGGGTCAATGAATCTACGATCTGTTGTGTTATATTTTGTTTTTGTTTTTTTTCTTTTTGGTCATTTTCCATCCTCTGCTTCATTTTGACAGTTTTTTTTTTTTTTTTTTTTTTTTTGAGACAGAGTCTTGCTGCCCAGGCTGGAAAGCAATGGCGCAATCTCTACTTAGTGCAACCTCTGCCTCCCAGGTTCAAGCAATTCTCCTGCCTCAGTCTCTCAAGTAGCTGGGATTACAGGCATGTACCACCATGTCTAGCTAATTTTATACTTTTAGTAGACACAGGGTTTTTCCATGTTGGTCAGGCTGGTCTTGAACTCCCAACCTCAGGTGATCCTCCTGCCTTGGCCTTCCAAAGTGCTGGGATTACAGGAGTGAATCACTGCACCCAGCCCATTTTGATAGTTGTTGTTTTTGTTTGTTTGTTTTGTTTGTTTTAATCATTGTGTCTTTGCTTTTCTTTTAAGTAATCTTGTCGTCCATAGTGTCTAATATTTTAAAAATCCCATTTGGCATATCTTTCATTTCTTCCTTTTTACTTTTAGAAGTTCTACACAGTTCTGTTCTGTATCTTTCATTCCTTTCCTCCCTATGTCCACATTTTCCTCCACATTATTGGGCATACGGAGCATATTTGTAATAGCTTTTACATGTCCTTCACTGTTAATTTTATCATCTTTATAATGTCTCATTCTGCTTCTGTAGATCTTGTTTTTCCCATCTTGTTTACGTGCCACAATTTCTTTCTCCTTTGCACAGTGAATTACTTTTGGTTGGATCTCAAGTTTTTGTGTTTTGAATTTTGCTGTATCTTTCTAGAAAGCTTTAGACTTTGTTCTATCATGTAATTAAGTTCCTTTTGAGATTCGTTTTCTTATTTTGAGGTTTCTTTTAAGTTTCTTCAGGTAGGTTCAGAGTAGCCTTTAGAAGTGCCTAACTTATCCCATTACTAAAGTCATATCCTTCTAAGGACTCTAGCCATCGCTTCATGAGTTGTGCATTCTCTCCACTCTGACTGTTTGAAATGTGGGTTTTTACTAGAATGGTTTCCTTTATTGATGTTTGGTTGTTGTTTCCCTAGACTTACGCAGTCTGAAGCCATGCACATTCAGGTCAGTATTCAGCTAAAAATGAAGAAGTCCCTCTAAACCTCTCTGTGTTTCTCTCTTCATGCAGTTTCATCCTGCTTGATAGTCTGCCCACAAGAGCTGGCCATCTCAGCCTCAAGCTTTAATCTGTTTCTCCACAACTTGAAAATATAGCAGAACTATCTTGGGATCAGCCTTCCTTGCACTGTAGATTTGAAACTGGATCAAATCATTCATTTTTTCATTTGTGTCCTTTCAGATTTTCTTGTCTTGTGCCAACTATTGTCCAATGTCTGAAGAAAGTGGCTGCATATACAAGAGGCCTTCAGAAAGTTCATGAAAAAATGTAATCAAAAGCTAAAAATAAAACATATAAACATTGTTTCCCAAGATAAGCTCTATCAAGCTTAAGACACTTTTTAATTTGATGTTACCAGTCACTTAGTCTATACCTAAAAAACTGAGTGTCCTGGGAATTTAACCATGTCAATGGTAGATTTTGAAAAATATTCACTGAAGAAAAATAGATGCCCTTTAAATATTCTTATAAGAACAGGAAACAAAAATAAGTCAGAAGGAGACAAATCAGGACTGTAAGTTGGAAGCCTAATGATTTCCCATTGAAATTCTGGCAAAATTACTTTTGTTTGATGAGAGGAATGAGCAGGGGCATTATTGTGGTGGAAAAGGGCTCTCTCCTGAAGCTTCCTTGGGCATTTTTCTGCTAAAACTTTGGCTAACTCTCTTAAAATACTCTCATAATAACATATATCCAGTGTTCACTTTTGCGTGAGGTTTTAGCATCAAAATGAGACAAATTTGTCTCGTTGCATTGAAAAGTGAACTATAGGACTATACAAAGTTTGTGCACAGCCTCTTTAAGTTAACTGAAACTGACTGACTGTCTGCGCTTGCTTATCAGAAAATAATCTTTGTAAGGCCAGTCTTCTGTCCAATCAGAGAGTTGTGGAAGTCTGAGTTGTGAGCTACAGTTGATAGCTGCAATTGTTGACAAGTTTTTAACTCTCTTCTATCTCTTCTCATCTCATTTCATTGTCTCACTACCTTGTCTTCATGCTCTTGTATTGAATTAATTTTTTCTTCATCTCACTGTGCTTTGGGAGTGAAGCATTCAGAAATTGGGAATCACCCTAATATGTCTTACTGGGAAGTGTAAGATTGCATTTTAGAATATTCAGGTTATTTATAAACATGTAGAATCATGAAATCTAATAACCAAACACAAAAATTTAGAGAGCTATTCACCCAGCATATTTCTATTCTTGGCCACACATTGGGACCAGCAGGGATTCTTTCCAAAGTGCACTGTGCAGAAGTAAGGGGTCAGTAGTTTACCCAGGACGTCAGTTTTAGAAGCTCCCTGGGAAATTCTGATAGGGAAGCAGATATTTTCTGGGTGAGCCTAATCTTATTTTACCCTGAGATATGGTGGGGCCCTCAGAAAACACTGGCTCTCATCATTGCCCAAACTCATGTGTTTTGTGATTAGAGCTATATTATCTCCCTGAGCTGATGTTTCCCCATTTGTAAAATGGAAATAATAACAATTGTGGGAAGTGGGAAGAATAAGTGAGATGAGAAAGTAAAGCAACTGGGGTAGAGTGAGGGATGTGGCAGACATCAGCATCTCTTGGTGATTAACTGCCACTGCTAATGATGATGGTAATGATGGTGATGGTGGTGGTGGTGACAGTGGTGATAATGATGGAGCACTCATTTCGGGAAATTGTATATTCGAGGTTTCATTGTAGTCCACAATCCTGGTTGTTGGCTAGGAGCAGGAAAAGAAGCCCCTCAATCCCTGGCTCTTTGCAAAGGCAATTATAATCCTACGGAATTGACATGTGGTACAAGTCTGTTAAATGGAACCAAATACCAAATACAATGTTCTCTTCAAAGCTGAAGCCTTGTATTTGTGTGATTTTAAACATATTAAGGTAATTTCCTCAATTGGACGACTTTATCATCCCATGATTGCTGCACAGATTGTTTTACAGTACAATACCTTGCATTTTATACCAAACTAGAAAAGATGATATTATCCCTCATTTTGAAAGCATTCAGGAAATGTTACCTACTTTTGATAGTATTTAATTTTATTTTTAGCCACTTGCCACAGGTGGATGAGTTAATGTTTTAGTCATTTTCTTCTTAGTGAAGCTTAGCATATTACCCTGGTAGTAAGGCACTAAAAACCACATTTTAGTTTTTAGACCTTAGGAGATGACATATAAGACAGATTTATGAGAATTAATTAATACTGCATGTTAATATAAAATATGACATGTATCTATTCCTAAACAGATGAGGGATTTTTTTACTTAATCTAATATGTCCCAAAGACCTTTTTCTTTAATACTTTGGGTTGTCTATCTATTCTTTGGAGGCATAATGACATCTATTAGATACCATTAATTACTGCTTTACAAAAAACATAATCTTTGCAGACTATTTATTTCCCAGTTTTAGGGACAGTAAGGCAAAACAAAATTAATGGGCATAGTGACCACATTTTTTTCAAATTTTCAGTTGGAGCCAGTGACCTGGCAAGAGTGACATTTGTGTCATTTATGAAATTAATAATATGAATAGTTGAATTGTAGTTATAAAAATTAATTTACAGTTAATAATTTGTCTTAATTGCCTGCATATAATTGTACTAGCAGGAAATAGAACATGGACCACATATATATCTGTTATCACACATCTTTATTTACCATAAAATTGATGGCTATTACACACATACTGATTTGATTAAGTCCTTTTCCAATATTTTCACATTTCTCTTAGGTCTCTAAATAATTAACTTTTATTATCACATGAAATTTTACATGCTTAAGGATCAGAAGTTATTATACTTTTATGACACTTAAATTATCTTTGTTCACAGGATTTCCTACTGGAGACCAATTAATACATTTTCTTTATATTTAGAGTATTAACATTCACATAGCATTTTCCCTGACCTATACACATTTCTCTCCTTATTCCATTCAGTTAGTAAATTATCATTAAACTATGATTAATGACCTAGAGAGAGACCTTGTGTACACATACCATATGTTCTCTATATTCAGAGTAATATTTTTTAACCTAATCCAAGAGAATTATGCAAGAAAATTAATAGCATCAAAATTTGCCTTTGCTAAAAATAAACAAAAAACAGTTCAGTAAAGCTCCTCTGTAAGATTGCTGCAGCAAATCCACACTACTCTAAGATGAACTTCATTTAATTATGTGTTGCAATTTCTTAGATGCAGATTCCAGTGCTTAATCTGGAAATAGTAGGTTGGAATCTAGTGAATAGACACACTGTAGAAATATTTAGGAATACTTTCTGTCTTTGGATCTCTTAAAAATTTTGTCAGTATACTAGAAGAATTTTGAAATGTTCAAGAGTAAACTTGTAGAAGTGGAAAAAAGACATAAATTATTTAACTCTTATTGAGTATGTATTGTGGACCAACTATGCACAATCTTGTCTAGTTCTTTTTGTGTGTTACTTCATGTAATACTCATAATATAACCTGTATTATTTCAAGATTACATAACAGTCCATAAACCTTGAGTGCAAAGATGAATATTTGTTTCTCTGATCCCCAAAATAGTCACAAAAAAAGTTTTTGAATTCTTACCAAAAAGGAAAAAAATAAATATCCATACAAAACAACTCTCATATCAACTGAAAGATCAAATTGTTGGGCAAATTATGATCATTCTCATTTTATGCTTATTGGGAACACATGCTTCATAACTGCTCTAGCTCACTGTCTTTGTTTATTTGTATGTACATATGCCCCAATAGTTCAGTAAGTAAAGAAAATAAGGAGGCACGACTTCTGTGTTCCTATCTTTCAGAGGTCAAGGGTGTGGCAGATGGCATATAGATAATTAAAATAACATATGAATAAAGGATCCAAACTTTATCTGACTGTTGACTCATTCTCTATTTTCATAGGTGAAGAAGTATGAACTGAGCTGATTTCATTATATCATGGTGCAAGCTAAGTAATTGTGATTTCCAAGTTACCAAGCAGGAAACGAGTATTTCTACTTGGAAATCTCAGCCCTGAGACAGTGGCCAGTGAGTTTGGTAACTAGGTATTTTCTTTCAGTGGGTATAATGTGTATGTTTTGTTGAAAGAAGCAAGTTGGTGAATTCTACACAATTGTTACAAATCTGTTAGCATACTTCTTTGGTTACTTGGATTTGAAACAAAATTTAGAGCTTCAAAACTCAATGAAGTAAAACACATCTAACAGCTAACAGAAAAATGAACTGTAAAACAGAGTGAGAGAAAAAGCCTCCAGAGTTGATGATGCTTTAAATGCTTGTAAAGTTTCTTTTTAATTACTTAGCTGCAAATTTGTCATAATTCAATAATGACACTATGGCTTTTCTTCTAAGCTTTACCTTAAAGTTCTTAAATTGAGAAGTAATGTTAGTACAGCCAATTCATGTTATTTCACGTTTTATAAATGATTAATAACTAATAAACATCTTCATCTGATACCTACAATTCCAATTCAAAATTTGAAATTACACTTTTTCTAGCTAGTACTTCTACCATTTTCCTTCTGTTAATCTAAGAACAGGCATTTAATTGTATTTAACTTGTAATGAAATGTATTTAACTTGTAACTTGTTGTTCATTAAATTTGCAATATAGGAAAGATTATTGTCACTGCCAAGCAACAGTATTTGGTGCTGCATACATTCTTATAGTATAAAAATTTTCTGTCCTTTTTTTTTTTAAAAATTCTAGTAAAATGCAAATAATATAACATTTGCTGTCTTAACTTTTACATATATTTTAATTCAACAGTGTTTGGGAAAAAGAACCATGTGAGACCGTGGAGAATAATTTATATTGAAATTGTAGTTATCCTGGGATTACTGGGATATTCCCTTGTGAAGTTATGTTTTGAGCCTTCAGTGGCATTTCCAGTCATCATCAGCATGAGAATCATAGACTAAAATTAGTGAACTAACTATCTTTTTGGAAAAGAGTTAGAAACATTTGTCCCCTGAATCTCTCACCTCTCACTAGAGTAGCTGGGATTACAGGCATGCACCACCACACCCAGCTAACTTTTGTATCTTCAGTAGAGACAGGGTTTCACCATGTTGCCCAGGCTGGTCTTGAACTCCTGGCCTCAGGTGATCCACCCACCTCGGCCTCCCAAAGTGCTACCAGCCAGGATTACAGGTGTGAGCCACCGTGCCTGGCCATGTTTTTTTGCTTAATTAATATACCTCTACCATTGTGTAAAGTACTCTGGTTAATATCCCAAATCTTTCATGATGTCTTTTCTAGATAACCCTGTCTCCAGGGTACCTAGGTGCCACCAGACACCTAGGTACGAAAGGGTCATGCTCTGTTAGCAGGGAGGAGTAGCCGGCAGCATGCCGGCAGGTTTAGCAGGTATAACCTGATGGTGGGGAGTTACATTCAACCACTACTGAGAAGCAGCAGCAACACATGGGCAGGTCTTACCAGGTGTTTTCCAGGTGTTGCCCAGGCATTACCAGGCAGTGGTAGGGATGAGCTGGTGTTACCCAGGTGTCACAATGGTGCAGAGGCATATTTAGTCATCAGGGAGGAGCAGCAGGTAGCACACAGGTGAGTGTTCCCAGGTACCATTTAGGTGTTACCCAGGTGTTTCCAGATGTTACCAGTAATGAGCCCTGGTTAGGGATCACTGTGGAGCATCAAGCAGCATGCTGGCATTGAGTTACATGATGTTCCTAGTCTCTCCCTGGACTTCTGTTCACCAAAGCGATCACATTTATTTCTTATATTCCTAACCCTGTTGTGACATCAAATAAACAGAAAATGTCCTCCTTGTCCATCTTCCACTTCCAATGTTGAGGAACCATGGTAGCCCATCACTAGATGGCCTTTGCATTGGTTTGGGTAGCTGAACTGTTGTAGTGAACAGAACTTGACATGTACAATTGTTCAAAACATGCATACTTGCATTTTGCCCATGGAGCACTGTAAGGCAGCAATTCGTGGCAGGGTGCTGGCTTCCTTCATGTGGGCAGACAGACATCCCAGCATCTCTCCTCCTTGTGGTCCCACCAGTCCCTACAGCTGTGGTGCCACCCATATCTTGCTAATAAGAACACAGGGGTGCCATCACCTACCATCTGCAAGCCTCAGTCCACAGTGGCACAGAAATTTGCTGATTACATTCCATTCATGAGAACATGGCTCCCCTATGTAGAAGAAAGGCAGTGAAATTTAACCTGGCTTTGCACAGCCATTCCAGGTGAAAATGCATTTTGATAGGAGAAGATGCCACTTTGATAGGATAAAAGAAAAAAATACATCTATTTTGTCAAACATTCAAGCAGACTTCATGTGTCTTTAACAGAATAGTTGCTATGGTGGAAACCATCTCTCATAAGAATAAAAGGAGGCTTGGGGTAAAAGTTAAAGTTATGATGTTCATCTTTTCTGCCATCTTCTATAAAGCGAAAAGGTAGTTAGGGTTAGGGCTGGGGCTTGTGGAGCTGTCTTGACTGCTCTCCTCCTTAAGGAAAAAGGAGTGCAAGGGCACAGAGAGAATCGTTTCTCTTTCTTTCCCTGGATGGGGCAGGTTTTAGAAGTCTCAGCAGCTCCTCCATTCCATGGCAGAAAGAAGCCATTATCTTCTGAGTGCAGGGATAACTAATTGCTTTCCCCAACCATTTTTTTTTCTAGGGAAAAATAGACATTTGAAAAATGGCTCTTTCACATTACTCAGGCTTTGTTAATAATACACTTCTCTAATAAGTCCAGGGCATGCTATTCTTACTAATGGTTGATAGATTCTGGGTTCAACCAAAATGTCCTCAGCAAGATGCTGTTCAAATCCCAACTGTTTTATGGATAACATAGGTGTGGGCTGATTTTTAAACAAGATCCACATTCTTTTACTGCAAAACTCATTGACAATTTCATATTAACAATAAAGCCTGGAAATTATTGAAATGGGTTCAATTAGGAGGCTTAGACAACCATGCTATATAATACCAACAAATATGTTAGCATTGTGAGAACTGTAAAGTTTTATGGAACTGCTGCTATTTTGATGAGTATTAATATATATGAAAAAATAGCCAGGTGTGATGACTCAAGCCTGTTATCCCACTGGCTTTGGGAGGCTGAGGCATGAGGATTGCTTGAGGCCAAGACTTGAGACCACCCTAAGCAACATAGCAAGACCTCATCTCCAGGAAAAATAAAAATTAGCTAGGAATGGTAGTTTGTGCTTTTAGTTCTACCTTCTTGGGAGGCTGAGGCAGGAGGATTGCCTGGGACTGGGATTTCAAGGCTGCAGTGAGCTACGTCTGCACCACTGCACTCCAGCCTGATGACAAAGTGCGACCTGGTCCATAAGAAAAAAGAGAAAAAAAATAGGGAGAGTGGCTTGTTATAAAATGAAAATATATGTAATGTATACAATCCAAAAAGGGCCCTCAAGTTGCACTGGACAAGTTATTTATAATCAGTTTTTTGACAAACATCTTTGAACCATGGTGGAATATATGATCCATGAATGTGGGTGCATATACACAGTGTGTGTCTGTTCCATACAGTACAAAATCATCACTCATAGATTATGTTCCTTTTAAATCAGCACAAAATGTCACTTTGATAGGAGAAAACCAATACATGCATTTTGTCAAATATTCAAGCAAAAGCTTGATGGGAAAAAAATGTAGAACTTCTTTTCAGATGTCTTGGAAATCAGACCTCATATGTCTTTAATGGAATATTTTGAAAAAATTCTTCTCTGTCTTAGCCTCTCTTCCCAAGAACTATGAATGCTTGACCAGCTGTGACTTCTTCAAATACATCATATTGGTGAAGCAGGGGGACTGTCCAGCTCCTGGGAAAGTCAATGGATTTGTAGCTGCCTGCGTTGAAAGCTGTGAAGTTGATAATGAGAGCTCTGGGGTAAAGAAATGTTTTGCAAATGAGTGTGGACACACCTGCCAAGTACCCAAGAAGACTCTGTACAAAGGCAAGGGGCAGCCTTGGGGGTGTGAAGAGACCTGCAGTGCCACAGAAATCTGTGTATGCCCAGAGAAGGGTGTCCATTGTAGGTGTGAAAAGTCCAAAAAACATAAAACCTTAAGAAAATGTATTTTATATCATATACACATATGTCTTAATATATTCACAGACCCATAGAGATAAGCCATATACACTCGACTTGGGGCAGAACAAGTCGTTCAAATTAATTTTTTTTAATTTGATATATGTGACGGACAGCAACAATTCAGGAAGCTTTTTGTCTTTTTCTCCAGTCAGAGTGATTCAAGTAAGCTCTACTGGGTACATTGGAATAATAAATTGATTTAAATCCTTGGAAAATAGGCTGGGAGATGAGGCAGAGTTGAAAAATGCACTATAAATATAATGGTATTGTGCTTTTTCTGCTGATATAATCCAAGAACATTAGTCATTGTACACATCTTAAATATTTTGATTAGTACCTTGAGACTCTAGACAATGGAGTTCAATTTATCAAACAGCTTAGCAGATGCAAGCCGTTTCTATAGCACTTAGCTCCTTAATATCAAGTGCTACTTGTCATTTTCTGTAAATGGGACTAAGCTCTTTCCATCCGCTACTCCCCCGCCGAGATGAAGTCTTGCTCTGTCACCCAGGCTGGAGTGCACTGGTATGATCTCAGCTCACTGTAAGCTGTGCCTCCCAGGTTCAAGTGATTCTCCTGCCTCAGCCTCCCAAGAAGCTGGGACTACAGGCACCTGCCACCATGCTCAGCTAATTTGTTGTATTTTTAGTGGAGATGGGGTTTCGCCATGTTAGCCAGGATGGTCTCGATCTCCTGACCTTGTGATTGAACTACCTTGGCCTCCTGAAGTGCTGAGATTACAGGTGTGAGCCACTGCACCAGCCTAAGCTCTTTTTTTTCTAGTTGAGATGGGGTCTTTCTGTGTCGCTCAGGCTAGAGTGCAGGGTGCAGTGGCACAACCTCAGCACACTGCAGCCTCCCCATCCCAGGTTCAAGAGATTCTCCTGCCTCAGCCTCCCAAGTGGTTGGGACTACAGGCATGCCTCACCACGCCCAGCTAATATGTGTATTTTTTTTTTTCTTTTTTCTCAGTAGAGACAGGGTTTCACAATGTTAGCCAGGCTTGTCTTGAACTCCTGACCTCAAGTGATCTGCCACCTCAGTCTCCCAAAGTACTGGGATCACAGGCGTGAGCCACCACATCTGGCGAGGACTAAGGTCTTTTAAAAGCCACGCCCGTTCCATTGTATTATATATAATATGGGATACCATCAAAATACACTATGACATATAACGTTTTGTTAATTTTTTGGGGTCTCATTTAAGAGTAATATAGAAGCCGGGTGCAGTGGCTCATGCCTGTAATCCCAGCACTTTGGGAGGCTGAGGTGGGTGGATCACCTGAGGTCAGGAGTTCGAGACCAGTCTGGCCAACATGGTGAAACACCATCTCTATTAAAAATAAAAAATTAGCTGGGTGTGGTGGCATGCAGCTGTAGTCTCAGCTACTCGGGAGGCTGAGGCAGGAGAATCACTTGAACCCAGGAGGCAGAGGTTGCAGTGAGCTGAGATCACACTACTGCACTCCAACCTGAGTGACAGAGTGGGAATTGAGAATTCATGTCAAAAAAAAAAAAAAAAAGAGTAATATAGAGCAGCATTCCCCAAACTATTTGGCAACAGGGACTGGTTTCTTGGAAGACAATTTTTCTTTGGTTGGGGGAGGGCGAAGGAGATGGTTTGGGATAATTGAAACACATTACATTTATTGTCCATTTTATTTCTATTATTATTATGTTGTAGTATGTAATAAAATAATTATACAGCTCACCATAATGTAGAATCAGTGGGGGCCCTGAGCTTGTTTTCCTGCAACTAAATGGTCCTATCTGGGGGTGATGGGAGACCATGATAGATCATCAGGCATTAGATTCTCATAAAGAGTGCACAACCTAGTTCCCTTACATGTGCAATTCACAGTAGAGTTTGTGCTTCTGTAAGAATCTAAAGCTACAGATCATCTGACAGGAGGTTCATGTGATAATGTGAGTGATGAGGAGTGGCTGTCAATACAGATGAAGCTTTGTCCATCCACCCACCACTCATCTCCTGCTATATGGACTGGTTCCTAACAGACCATAGACTGCTACCACTCAGTGGCCTGGGAGCTGGGTACCACTAATATAGAGTTAGTCAGTAGGAATATTCATTAAAGTACAGAGAGTAATAGATGTCTTTCCCTCTTTATGTCTTTCACACACACATGCTGAATCCATATTTTTTCTAAATACTGATAGTTTTGTAAAAAATGTGTATAAAGCAGTATTCATTAATACCAGCTTTGAGTTATGTGTTGACTGCCTATTTTTGGAAGTCCATCTTACTCTAACATTCATACACATCTCTTAGAAGTTAGGTATCTGTCCAATCTTCCTTTACCTCCCACTTTGGAATATTCTTCTCTGAAATCTATGTAATTCATCCAGTTTTTTTTTCTTTACTATTGGAAACATGCCATGACTGCTATGTTTCACATTCAAAATAATCACTGCTTTTCTCTTCTTACCAAGTAATATTTCTTTAATAGTTTTAAAGTTTTATTGTGTTCATGCCTCTTGTTTAAACTACAGCAAATCACTTTTGCAAAATTTTAAACCATATAGCTTCTAAAGGATCTTTTATTATGAAATCTTATTTGTTATTAAAGATTATGCTATGTATGAGTAGCATTCACAATAAAAAATAGGGTGCTTTTGGAATGCTTTTTTTAAAACCAGTTGTAAAACCTGTAGCATTTTAAAGAGATAATATAAATTAAAATATGCACATTTATAAAAGGATTGAAGAGTTAGTGTGAACTTCAGTTATGCCTGTTTCACTTGAAAATAAAGGGAATAGAAAGGGCCAGAATAAATGATTAAGTATGCAGACACTTTCAATGTAAAACTACATTTAACAAAACTGGATGGACTTTTGTTAAAGTACTAACGTCACTCTTCTACTACAAATTAGCTCCTAAATTAGATTTTTGTGGAGAGAGAGAGGGAATCAATGAGAGTCAATTACAAATAGAATAAATAGATTCTGTTGACCTGACAATGACTTTTGTGTAATGAAGATCGTCAAGTCAATAAATTGTTATTTTGCCAAAAATACATATATGTGCCGGTAGATATTTTTCTCTTGCTTTCTTCAGTAGTCTCTCAAGGAAGGCTGATCTTCATGTCCTGGGACCTTTGACAGTAGCTCTGAATATGTTAGTGTGTCTAAAAGCAGGGCAAATAGAGCCTGTAGCAATTCCTTCACCATTGTAGCTAATGAGCCGCTTGAAGTCCCTGTTGGCTTTCCCAAGCTGGAGTCCAGCTGCTTCTTCACTCTCAGACGAGGAGAGGAGGGCAGATATCCCCCAGCCCCAGGGAAAGTGTCTGTTCTAACCCATCAACTGGCTTTGCAAGGAGAAAACCATGTGCCTAGTCAGATAGCACAAAAATCAACCTTGCAATCTTAGGATACTTGTGATCACTGTCTTTCCTACCTCCAAGAGGCCTTATTGCCCCAAACAAACTAATGTGAAATAGATTGCCTCCCTCCGTCTCTCTCTGCTAGGTCTGTGTAATTGTTTTACTTGATAAGAATCAGAGTCATGGTGGGTTGAGATTAACTAGTCCTGCTCTCCGTTCACAGCTGCTGAAACTGAGGTTGCAGGCTATGCCTAAGTGATTTTGGTAGTAGGTAGCAGAAATAGATCTAACATCTGCTCCCACCTGGGCTAGCTCTCCTGTCATTTTTATTTTGAATCTGTGGAGCCCTAATGAAAACGCTCACTGAGCATCATTGAGTTATTATATAACTGGCCAACTAAGGCCTGATACAGTGGCTCATTCCTTTAATTCTGGCACTTCGTAAGGCTGAGGCAATAGCTCAAGAGTAGACTGAGGAAGATGGCAAGATATTCCCATCTCTGCCAAACATGATAAAATTAGACAGGCATGGTAGCTTGTGCCTATAGTCATAACTACTTGGCAGGCTGAGGTGGAAGGATCACTTGAGCACAGAAATTCAAGGTTATACTGAGCCATGATCATGCCACTGCACTCCAGTCTGGGCAACAGAGTGAGACCTTGTCCCAAAATGTATCTATATCTATTATGTATCTGCCTAACTAATAGGCCAACTAAAATATTTGTCAATATAGAGTATTTTTAATCTAACAAAATTACTACCTTATGAATCATTTTAGGCTAATGAATAATGTGGGATTGTTTTACATTTTAGAGCTGGCGTCTTTAAAACTAGTTACAGAATGTGCTATATGGAGAAACAAATTCTATGGGACAGATATTGAAAACCTGAAGTTCCTTATGAGCTTCTCATTCATTCATTAACATGTATTAAAGTGTTGTTGAATAGTGCTGTCTGGAGATCCAAAATAACATTTTCTTAACATTTTCCCTGGTTTACACTTACTTGTTTGTTTATTTGAGACGGAGTCTTGCTCTGTCACCCAGACTGGAGTGCAGTGGCACTGTCTTGGCTCACTGCAACCTGTGCCTCTTGGGTTCAAGTGATTCTCCTGCCTCAGCCTTCCGAATAGCTGGGATTACAGGCACACACCACCATACCTGGCTAATTTTTTGTATTTTTAGTAGAGCTGGGGTTTCACTATGTTAGCCAGGCTGGTCCCAAACTCCTAACCTTGTTATCTGCCCACCTCAACCTCTCAAATTGCTGGGATTAGAAGCATGAGCCACCATGCAAGCACCCTGGTTTACCTTTAAAAGGGGCTGCTGTCACAGAGATGGAGAAGTATTGACACATTTCAGTTGAATACATGTTTATGGAGTGCCTACTATTTGCTGTCATCTGTAATGGGCATTGGGGTGCAAGGATCCATGTGACACCAGCCTCCACATGGCACAGTAGTTTATTACTGAGATTGTCATGAGCACAATACTCTTTAAGTGGGCAAATTGTTTTTCTAATATTTAAATAAATTGACATTTACCAACCTCTGTACATTTTATTACTTATTGAATTAATATTTAAAAATGTTTTTAAATTATAAAAACCCATACATACTTTCTGTTTAGTCTGCTGTGTTTGTCAAAGGGTAAATGGAAAGTACTGATTTTATAGCTTCAAGAGCTTTATATACTGGTCGCTTGGGTTTTTAAAATCAATGGCTATCTTGAAATGATGATCAACAAAATTCCCTATTATATATATATGTGTGTGTATGTGTGTGTGTGTATATATAAACATATATATATATATTTTTTTGAAAGAGCGTCTCACTCTTGGTGTGCAGGCTGGAGGGCAATGGCACAATCTCAGCTCATTGCAACCTCTGCCTCCCAGGTTCAAGTGATTCCCCTGCCTCAACCTCCCAAGCAGCTGGAATTATAAGTGCACACCATCATACCTGTCTAATTTTTGTATTTTTAGTAGAGATGGGGTTTCACCGTGTTGGCCAGGCTGGTCTTGAACTCCTGACCTCAGGTAATATGCTTGCCTTGGCTTCCCAGAGTTCTGGAATTATAGGCATGAGCCATCACACCTGGCCCCCTATTATATTTGAGCACTGAATTTGTGTTACGCTGTAAGAACCGTGCTTAACTGATGCCTGGAAGTAAGTTAACCTTCATAGACTAGTATTATAGTTTAAAACAAACAATGGCAATCCTTTCTTTTACTTTTTAAATAAAATTATTAGCATCAAAATGAAGGCTCAGAAATATTAACATGATTGGAGATGCCTGCTGGTGCTAATTCTATGAAATGCAAACTTTCATAGAGTCATAGAAAGTTTAAAAGGCTTATCTTCTACAGGTAGAATACAAATGAGTGCATTTGGGGGCACTTCCTTTTTCCTTTCTATTTCCTTTCTAAGTCTATTTTATGGCTTGGTGAGACTGTTTTTCCTTCAAAGGGTTTATGTTTTACTATTTTGCTGCCAAGTCCCACTGCCTCCCTTGGCTTCTAACTGTGGCCAAAATGGTTGGGGCAGGGAGAGAGAATAGTTAAAAAATTTTACAAACATAAAGATTGAGACTAATTTGTGGCTTGCAGTTATGTATAGCTTCCTTTGATGTCAATCTGTTTATTTTCAAAGAGACCTGATCAAGAGTTTATTTAGTATTTCCACAAATAATCAATATGTAAAATATTTAAACTTCATTTGTATAAATAGATTCGGTTGTATAATGAATCTAGTTGTATAAGTGGCTTTATACAACTTCTCACAAATAAATTTTCAACTTCTGAATTGAGTGGCCCAATGCCTTAATATGTTATAAATACAAATTCTAGGTTCTAATTACCTTTATGAGAGATATCAAGTGGTGATTAAATCACTAGAACATTAGAGCTCGCTACAATTTTATATCATTAGACTCATGATAAAAAAATTAATAGTAATAGTAAAATCTCACAATGAGTATGCAACTGAGGGTTGCTTATCCTAATTGATTTTTCTATTCATATATTTTCAGCACTTTGAAAAAGCATTGGCTTTCTGCTGTTGATTTCAGCAGAATATTTTTTTGCATTTTAAAGAAAAAAAAGTGGATGTTACTTATTACAGATGCCATATAATAATGTCTGTAAATTTTTCAACAGAATAGTTTAGATTTCAGATGACTAATTTGTCCAAAAATAAAGAGAAAAATGCTGATCATTTACCTAATAGAAAATATATTGAGAAGAGATCCAGTTTACACATCTGGTTATGTAGTTGGGATGCTGATTCAGCCAGTGAGGACTGTGTGCACCAGAAGTGAGGACTCGAGGTCTTGAGGGGTGCTGAGCCCCATCTGCTGACAATTCCATCAGAGTGCCAGAGCTCATTCCAATCAAAGGAGCCAACTGACCTTAATTCAAAGCAGGTGGACCATTTCTTAACATGCATATTTCGGGATCATGCTTCATCGTAATAAAAGAAATTTTTAACTGAAGAAATTTGAACAGACATCACCCTTGTGCTCAATACATTTGTTTTAGGCTGTTGGTCCTTAAGTGCTGTTCAAGATTAAAACCTTACTGCAAGGGGATTGGGCTGCTTGGGCTGGCTTCCGGTGAGTTCAGGTTTCTTCATAGGCTAGAGTATTTACTGTAGCTGTATTTACTCTAGAGGATTATACTCTAGAAAGCCAAAGAGCAAAGTAGATTCTAAAGTCTCAGAGAATGTGTTCTATTAGTTTGAAGAATCGGTCATCTTTTTTTTTTTTTACTATGCACCAAGGAATCAAGGAAATCATGAAATGTTATCTGAGTCTACTCTCTCTCGTCTTATCCACATATCCGTTCTGTAGAACTATTTGTCTGCATCTGCTGGGCAACCTTCAATGCAAAAATGATAGTAAATGATCAGTTTTTTAAGATTAGTTTTCATCACTTTGAACAAATTTTAGTGGCTTTTTTCTTGACACAAAACATAGAGAGCTACTTCTATTAAAACCAATCATCAATTAACTTTGGGATTTCTATCCTATCAGGAATTGGTCTTTTTTTTTTTTTTTTTTTTTTTGAGAAAGCCTATGGTCAATGCAATACAAATGTTCTGTCTTGTAAACATTTTGGTATTACTTTATTTTCTGGTATTTATTTTTGTAAAAAGCAGAGTGAATGTATGTGTGAGTAATAGGACCGTGCTGGAAAAGAGATCTGAGTTGCTTGAAACAATGTATGATAAATATGGCAGTACAAAATACCTATGATAAATCTTCACCCTTCCATTGGTGACTTTCAAGCAGAGTAGAGATTACTATTTTTGCAATGGTTTGCATAAATATTGCACAAGTCTCTTATTTCCGCAGATATATTCTTGAGTGAATAAGAAAGTGGGTTTTGCTATTTATTCAGCAAATATAGGCTGTGCAGAATGTTCTCTTCTGGGACATTGTGAGGTATGGGAATGAAGGAAACATGGTTTTTGACCTATGGGAGCTATGGCTTAATGGGAAAACAGGCATCATTACGTGACTTTGCTACAGCAAGAGGCAGTTAAATGCATGTCTTGACAGTTAGAGGTTCAGCATCGAATGGGGGCAAAAGAATAAAGCCTTTATTTCCAATTGAGAAATTTAGGGGAAGTGTCACAGAGTGGTGGCATTTTGTCTGAGCCTGGAAATATTCAAGAGTCTATAGTTAGAAAGCAGAAGGAAAGACATTTCAGAGTGAAAAAAAGTAAACACCACAAACAGTCCATGGTTTTATGAAGTACCTGGCAATGTGTTTCTAGGAATGCTGGGTTTATAGATAATATCTGTGACAAAAATTAAACAGATACTGGGAGATAGACTGACAAATAAAGTGGTAGCCAGTCATGAAGATAGATGCCTTGAAGGGGATGGCAAGATGTTTCTCTTCATTCTATAGAGAATAGGATACAATGAAAGAATTTGGGAAGCCAAAGGAGAGAACCTCACTTCTACTTTAGAAAAATAACCACAAAGTTCCAATAAGGGAACATTAGTAAAAGAGATTGAGGTGCAGGGAAGTAGGTTGAAAGGTTGTTGTGAAGGTCAGAACAAGGAGGGGAGTCAAGTTGAGCGAACTCCATGGACACACAATGATTTGAGGATTCTTGAAAATGTACTAAGCAGTAAGACAACTAAATGTTGTTAGCTGCAAGAACAAATCAATAAGATTCGAAGATCCCTTAGACATCCTAAAGAATACAATTATCATAAAGATAGATAACCCAGGAGAAGTGACATATCTGGAACAGAGAAATTCAGCAAGCAGGTTGAAAAGATGGTCAGCAGCTTAGCCAGGGCTTAGGGATAGACTGGAGAAACATTTGCTTAGCAGAAATATGCTAATCATCTAAGTCAAGATACCCCCTTTGCTATGGTTATTCACTGAGAAGAAAAGTTTAGGATACAAGCTTGAAAGAAATGCATGTGATGGCAGAATAGGAGTCAAAGATTGACTTGGTGAAGTTCCAGATCCAACAGGAAAGCTGAGGATCTTAGAAGAAAAATATCCAAGGGATTTGCATGTCTATCAAACCACCTCTTTCCCTCTCTATGTGGTCTTTTCTATTATGAAATGTAGAAAGAAGCAGAAATTTCAGAGAGAAACTTGAGATCAGATCGTAGCCCCGGGCAACTTATTTAATCTTCCTTAGACTCAAATATCTCCCATTCAGTATGTAGATAATTAACCTTTTACCCACTTCACAAATTCACAGTTAGGATCAGGTGAGAGAAATTTATTATAAACTAAAGTTTGCTACTCAGCCATGACCCATCAGCAATAAAAAAGAATGCAGTTAAGTATGGTAAACATTTTCTCTAAAAAATATTTTTTAAAAATCAGTGGCTTTGACCATATATAAATATGCTTTTTAAAAATTATTTGACTTCCATCCATCTAAATCTTTGATGACTTTAAAATTTTCCTAAACAAGGCTTACCATGAATTAAGATCAAAATGAAAGAGCTGAAATTCAGCCATGTCACCAGCATGCATCAAATATTATTTGCATTTTGTGTTTGCACATTTTCCAGTTTCTTCTGCATTTAAACTTACAAAATAGAAGAAGAAATCAAGCATTGATAACTAGCCTCTCAAATGAGTTTTCAGTGCTTTCAGCAAATGACCATCATGTACAGAAAATTATGTTAATGGTAATTGGTGTTCTTGGTGTTGATGGCATTCACCATCATGGTGACATAGATTCTGTCTCATTCAGTTAGTTTTGCATATTCTATTAATATTACAAATTTCTTTACAAATTCACTTTCTGAAATGTCTGCTGTTTTGAACTGTGGTTCTTCAGTATATCAGTCACCAGACAACTTGCATGTATAGAAGGAGAGAAAGAAATTAGAATGATTAACTACTTTAAAATGAGATACCTGTGAGAAACTTTTGGAGCAGTGGACTCATTCATGCAAAATCCAAACATTATAAATTCATTATTTTCTGATTTTAAACCATTAAGACTATAGGGTAGTGCTTGAGCAGTCAATTGCAGAATCTAAAAGACTTGAGCTTTGAAAATCACTTTTAGGAGATTTCACATAAAGAGATTTCACTTTGCAGTGTTTTCCTTCCTTAAATGGAAAACTCCCTGAGAAAGAAGGAAGATCAAATCTGGAAACCATGTTATAATGACCTTAGAATGTATCAGTAGACACAGAGCTTGTGAAAAAGTGGGGGAAATGACTTGAAACCCTTTATAATGATCTCCTAGTGTGAATTCCATGTTAATCTCAAGTGAAACAACCTTGTAACATGATTTATTCATAAGAATGTGCTGAAATGATTGCTCTAGAGATTACTAAGGAATGAACCACTTGTTCAGATCAGGAACAGTCTATACGCTCTTAAAAAAAAAAAGAAGAAGAAGAAGAAGAAAAGTTAAAAGAAAAAGGAACAAACAGCTGAACAGAGTATCAGAAAACTTCAGAAGTGAAACCCTGTATGGAGAGGCCACTTTTATGAAATGAAATCTCAGTTGTCATCAGATCAGATTCATCTCTTCCATACTTGTTCTTCCTCAACTTTTACTTCAATTTGAGTTACATGCAGATTGTTTTAATTGATACGATCCTGTTTCAGGTGTCCCCCTGAAGCCCAGAGAAGAGTTACAATTTATAGAACTGTAGTCTGGACAGCTAGAGGTTAAATGGTCCTCCAAATTCAATATTTCTATTGAACCCATGATCTTTGTGGTACAAAGAAGGTGGAATTATGGAATCCATCCTAGCGAAGATAATGCCACTCATTGGCAGACGGTGGCTCAGGTAAGAGCTTCAAATAGACTTTGATTTTCATCTTGGAGGTAGTGTCTGCTACATACCTAGGCACATAAAATTAACTTGCTATGCCGCAAAGTAGCTTGACTACAGAAATTACTTACTCAGATAAGGAATAAACAATATAAGGATGAGGTTCGTAGATACAAACAAATATGCTCAGAAACTCAACCATTGGATTAATTTGTCCAAAATACACATAGAAGGGAGATAATTTTATAATCTGCTCACATGTATTTTCTCCAAGAACCACATTTCCCTCAGCCAAACTCAAAGCCAATTAGCATAAGGAAATGAGACTTCATGAGGACTAATTTGACATTCAATCATCTAAATTCTTTCTCTTCTGTTTCTCCTGCATTTATTCCTTTATCCTACACAGACTTTAGGAGCATGGGGTAAGATCTGTCTCACAAAATTACTTATTGGGACATAGCCAGCAGCCCATAAACCTTCACCAGTGATTTCTTCTTTGTCTTAGTCAACTTAAAAACTGATACACCACTTTCATGGCAACACTCCCGGAATTTATCTTAACAGTACTTCTTCCTCTTCTGTCTTGTTGATGAGAAAAGCAAAATGTTTTTATTTTCTTTCTTTTAAGAGCCGTTAAATGCACAACCAGCTGCTACTCACCCCCTCCCACCCCACACACACACACACACACACAAACACAAACACAAACACAAAAGAAACCCTACATGGATGTAAAAAGTAACAGACTCTGAATATGAAACTGTTTCATGAGTTTAGACAACTAAAATGCCTTCCCACATTTATGTCTATAGGAAAAAATTCTCACCTTAAGTTGATTAGATCATTTTTTTCCAACAACTAGATTCCTATATTTTTGTTAGCAAATGAAAAATAAATGTCAATATTTAGGTGTTTGCAAGAAGAATATTTTCTAAATAGCAATATCTCAAAGGAGTTAAGCACTAAAATGAAACAATATAAGAACCCCAAAATAAGTAAGAAGTTTGATGTAAAACAACAATATTAAATTAGGGGAAAAAAACTGGTCAAATCAATTTAGTAATTCTATTCTATACTTATTTTAGAAAAAAAAATTGCTTCAATAAAACATTAAGCTACTCAGAATACAGCCTGAAATTCCATTTGATTTACATGCCATACTTTCCTAAATCATGGTACAGATTCATTTGAAATTTCTCCAACTTACTTGAAGATTTATGAAAATAACTGACAATAAGATCATCTCTTTTACTCCAAAAGATTTTTGGAAAGAAGAAAGCTCCTTAATTATTTTTGTTGTTATTATTTTATCCTGTTAATGCTATACGTAATACCTCCTTGTCTGCTAAATACTGCGGAATACCACGCTGACTTTAAGCTTTTAAATTCACAGCTGAAACTCTAAATGACGAAGTTGAAGATGTTTTCTCAAAGTTTGCCAAATCAGGTAGAAAGCCATATATAAGAATTTGTATTCTTCCTTTGTTCTCAGAAATGTTCTTTTAGATATTGATGTAAACATGACAGTCGTTTTCATGTTCTTATAAGCTGAGGTTGTTATAAACTCAGTTTTTATAAATGGAAGTGTAGGAATGTTCAAATCCAATCCTGTTTCCCTAGTTTCATCCAAAGAGCAAGTTGAGTTCGGCACTTGGTGTAGATGAAGGCAAAGACTGTAGGTGGTTATTTCTTGGAATTCAAGGCAGAGCTTTTCAAGATTTTACTAATGCAAATAAAACACAGAACATTGTTGAAAGCAGGTATATTGTACGAAGACTATTAAAGTTATTTGATGTCTTAAAATTGTAGCTCTAGAAAGAGCAAAACCCACTGATCTTCCCCAGTGTCACTTTTTTCTTTTGGGCATTTTATTGAACAAATATACACTAACACATCTCACACTTCATGATCAAGACTGGTTCTTCAGAGTTGTTATGTGATTTACTCAAACGTTTTTTTAAACAGTGGCTCAGGTTATAATTTACTTGAAGAAATTGTTAGTGGTCTTTAAGCATGTGGGTTGTTATAGCTATTTTGACAATTATATTTGGCATGTGAATTAAAAGAGTATTTTCTTTCAGTAACCTGAAGATGATTTCATCTTCTTGTCTGTAATGTAACAATGACTACACATAAATATTCTATACTGATTGAATCTCTCAAATGCCATAATTAATCACCATATTTAAAAATAGCCCAAGCTCTTGTCATAAGGTTTTGACTTCAAGAGATGTTTAGTTCTTTGGGGTGAAATATCAGTGGTTCCTTAATCCCTGACAGCTCTCTTCATAACTGGACGTGATAAGCAGTGCTTATCAGAAGGAAGACAGGCTGAGTTGCCATGGCTGATAGGTTAGTATATTTTTCTAAACAGATCCAACCAACATATTGGAATAAAAAATGGCATGTTCCCTGTGCTCTGTGACATGTCCCCTCAGACGACAGATGAGCGAGTTCAACTGACTGACGTAAGACCCAGCTGATGGTACCAGTTTCGAGTGGCTGCTGTGAATGTGCAGGGAACTTGAGGCTTCACTGCCCCCAGCAAACACTTCCGTTCTTCCAAAGGTCAACCCTCCTTTTCTTCCCAGACACAGAATACTATCCTTGCTCCCAGGCACACATAGAATGCAGATTCACTGTCTCTATGTTCATATTTATAGTTAGTCAACAGGTTGCTTTGCTGTTTTAGAGAATGGGACCAGATGTGTTTGAAGGTACCATGTACGTTTATGGTTAAGGACAAAATTGGAATTTTACCTGCAGTGTATCATAGAAGATAACATAAGGGAGTTTTTTAAAACTTTGAAGTGGCGAGGGATTTTCATGATCAACCTCTGTTGAGTTTTTGGTTAACGATATTTTGCATTAAGAAGTATTCAGTTGATTTTCAAAGAGAAAGACTGAATTTTAGCTATTCTAGACAAAATAGCCTTTCTTGAAATTATTGTTAAATTGAGAGTGAATTTGACTCTTACCTTTGCTTCATAACATCTAGAATTTAAACCCCTCCCAAGTCATTTAATCATTGCTTTAATTTTGTTCAATTCTGACTGTGTTGATATTTTAAAATCTCTGTGGAAACAAATGAACAGTGTGCTACATTTGCGGTTAATCTGTGACAGTTGAAGCAGGTTTATTTTTCTAGTTGTGTCCACATGGCTGTGTACCTTCCAAATTTAGATATCTGCTTGACTAATTATAAAGATATGGTTTCATAGATACATATTGGTTACCTTGTTCTCTTACTAATCACAATTTTTCTTCTTACATAGAAACTAATTTAAATTTATTTTATTTTAAATAAATTTATTGATTGTGACATTAATGAATAATGTAACCCTTTACACTTAAAAGCCTTTAAAAATGGAGGGGAAGCCTTTTTTTTCTTTTTTCTTTTTTCTTCCTCCCAAGGAGGTAAATTCATGAACTAAGCAAACTTTAAAGTGAAATTGTAAATGAAGACATCAAACCATGTCTTAAGACTCTGTCTCCCACTGAAAATTTAATGAGGCAAGTGAAATAATTAATTGTGGGTTAGTAGGTAGTGATCAATAAAAAGTTTCAGAGTGCATCACCTTGAGTTTCATGGTTCAAATGTGATCCAGACATGTTGTGGTCAAAATGTGTTACCATCTGTTCAGTTGCCTGCAGGATTTGGGCTGCTGCTGTATGAACATGACTGCAAAATCAGACATCAGATGGAAGCAGTTTCCAGCCTCTACAGACAGATGCTAAATTAATCTCCTACAAGAATTGTGGTGGCACCTCTTGTGCAATGAAGGCGAGCAGGTGGTTTTGCTCCCATGATTCATTATAGGGCCTTGCTATTCTCAGGATCTGGGCAGAGGTCTTTTGACAGCCCCAGGGTCATGACAGTAGGAAGGCCAAGCTGTCCTGACACTTTCTGGTAATAATCTAGAATGGGAACTGTATCTCCCAAATTTAAGTGGACTTTTATTTATGGAAAATGCAACTATTGCAGTTATCATTAAAATGTTGTTCTGTCATGGTTACAAATACACCCAAAATTCACACTTCCACGTATCTCATCCTGAGGAACATTCCAAGCTTTAATTCTTCAAATCTTACAAACCAAAAATGTCTGCACAAAATTAATGGAAGATTCCATTACATTTTAAATAAAGATGAATCCCAGAATGACAGGTTTAACATATCAGACAAAGGGTGGTAGACATTCCTTCTATGATCTCTAAAACCGACTTAATCACTAACAAAGTGGGGCCACATCTGTTTCTCATTCTCACCAAACGTTAAAAAGAGCCTTACTGGGAAAAATGCTTTAAAGAACTTTATTGAAATATAATTTTTATGTCACAAAATTCACTTATCTTTAAGTGTACAGTTCAGTGATTTTTAGTATTTACTAACCTGTGCAACCATCATCATCATCTAATTTCTTTTTTTTTTTTTTTTTTTTGAGATAGACTCTCACTCTGTCATCCAGGCTGGAGTGCAGTGGCACAATCTCAGCTCACTGCAAACTCCACCTCCTGGGTTAACGCCATTCTTCTGCCTCAGCCTCCTGAGTAGCTGGGACTACAGGTGTCTGCCACTACGCCTAGCTAATTTTTTGTATTTTTAGTAGGGATGGGTTTCATTGTGCTAGCCAGGGTGGTCTTGATCTCCTAACCTTGTTTTCTGCCTGCCTCGGCCACGATCATCTAGTTTTAGAATGAGTCCATCATCCCAATAATATCCTTTAGAGCTTACTGGGAAAATTTAAAGGTAGAGGTAAAGTTAATTTTGTGTCTTTAGCTTCCTTTATTACCCATGCATCTGAACTGCAATCCTATGGAATTGGAAGTATCCTGCAGCTTGGTACTTGATCTATTTCTTAGAAAAAACTATTCTTTTTTTAAAGGCCAAAAGCATAGCAGTCACAGTGATTGATAAATGATTACTCCCTTTGGGAAATAGGACCATCCCCTTAAGCACTGTTTTTCTCAATAGCCTCCTTTTAAGTAATGGGCAATGCTGCTCTTGCAGCAGTTTGTGGTAAAAGAGGCTTGCAGTCATTCTCCACTCTAAACATTTTCTGCAAGCCACCACAGATCCTCAGATCTGCCTTGATTCACCTTTCCCTGTGTTTCCCCTAATCAGCTCAGTTCTATCTTTAACTGAGAATAGTGTTAGCTTCCTAATCACATCCCCACTTCTGCCTCTTGGCTTCTGCCTTTCAGGCTTCTGGATTCCTGTTTCCTGATCCTAGTCACTCATTCCTGCTGTCCGATCCCCACTTCCAGATCCTGGGTTTCAGACCCTGGCCTCTCATCCCTGCTTACCAATTTCCACTTCTGGATCCCCTCCTTTTTAATCCTCTCTCAACGCAGCCACCTGAGTGATCCTACTAAAATCTGCGCCACTTCCCGTCAGTTTTTTGCTCAATGTGTCCCAGCAGCTTCCCCCACCTGACTCAGAGTAGAAGCCATGTTCTTTACAATGGATTTTAAGAGCCAGTTGACCCCCCTTTCTCCTTCCTCTTAGACTTCATTGCTACCCTCCCTGTTTTCCTGCTCAATGCACTAGGCACTTCTGCATTCTCTGAACACTTTATTCTTTCCCTTGCTTCAGGATATTAGCATTTACCTGGTCTTGGACCGGGGAAATGCTCTTCCTTCAGATTGTTGAAAGACTGGCTGGCTCACCTTCTTTATATAAATATCTCTTTTCCAGCAAAACCATCTTTAACCATGCTACTTATATGTATAAACAAACAAGCAAACAAATCCACATTTCCCGTGTTGTATTTTTGTTCTTATTTTCTGTTAAGACTGTCTACCTTGCCTTAGTATTTTCCTTATTCATCTTGTCCACGGTTTCTCCTTGCATCCAGTCAGGATGAGTGTGCATGTTGGTTTCTAATAATAAGTAAAAAAGAAAACATAAGAGCAGATATGTTTTATTTTTTACTTATTATTCCCACTGCCTAGAACAGTACCTGACACGTAATAGCTGCTCAACAAATCCTTGTTCAATATATGAGGAAATGAAACATGAGTAATAAAAACAGAAGGTAAAGGCAGAAAATTTTGTTGTTGTTGTTTCTATCTTTAAATTTTCTCAGTAAAGCATGAAGGATTGATCTTTTTGGGGTGATGGACTCATTCTAGAACCCAGTGATGGAGATGGCTATGCAACACAGTAAGTACTAAAAAGTCAATGAGCACTTAAGATGAGAAAATTTTATGGTGTGAAAATTACATATTTCAAAAATGTTGTTAAAGACATTTTTTCCCAGCGAGGCTCTTTTCTATATTTGATGAGCCTCATTGAGGAAGGTAGGGAAAGAGGTGCCACCATCTTGTTAGTGAAGTGGTTAAGTCTCCTTTAGACATACGTGTCCTGGAGACAGTGTCTTCCACCATTTTATTGATTCATTAAACTCCTATCATTCTATGATGCACCTTTACTGAAAATGGAATCTACTATGAATTCAGTGTTTACATTTTTGGTTTATAAGAGTACAAGAACTAACACTTGGGATGCACCTCAAACTAAGACTTACAGAAATGTAAATTTTGAGTATTTGTCCACCTGAAGAGCTAGAACAACATATTAATTATGACTGCAATGACTGCTATGTTTCAAAAAATGGTGCATTTTCATCCAATAAATGCGCATTTATCCCTGTTTGCTCTAGACCTGAAACTGTGCCAGTCTTCCAGTGGTTTATAATTACTTTAAAAAAACAATGACCACTTCCATTGTAGCAGTTGTGCAAAGCCTAAGCAATTTTCTATTGTATTTGATTTAGGTAGAGATCCAGCTTTGACAACTTAAGGCTATGTCAAGGAATGGCGGAAGGGTTTTTTGTTGTTGTTGTTTGTTCATTTTCATTACTATAAATACCTCAGCAAATAAAAGTAAAATTAAACAGAATAAGATATATAAAATGAGTTCCATTTAGTTTAGACTCACTGCTTGGGATTCATGAGCTATAAAGCTGTTTCTCATGGAAAAGCCAGACTTCTTGTCCTTATCTTCATTGTAGTTATTTTAAAATACAAAATTAGTATTTGTATTAGTACATTAGTAATGTACGTATTAGTACATTATTACAAATGTACATTAATACATTTGCCAAAATAGATTGGCTACTATTTAATTTTTTCTTAACCCATTTATTTTCACATAACTTAGACTTAACCCATCTGTTTTTATAGTAAATTCTAAGTTATTCATAGGTTGGTAAATTAGTTTCATGCTTTTCCTCTTCTTGGTGAATACAGTTTCTGAATATTTTTATTGCTAACTCTTGCCTTTACCAGAAGAAATGCATGAATATAGAATGGACAAAATCATTAATTTTTGTAAGAGTATGCAATAACGGTTATATTTGTTTATTTAAATACTCTATACTGTATTTCCTCCTGGCACTTGAGAAGGGAAATTTGCTTCAAAACTAAAAATGACTAATAGTTTAACAGATTAATGCCTAGTTCTCATTTCTACTTTTCATCTCTTTATTAAGAATGTGGGACTGCTTCCTTGTACCGAGTAAGTTACCTTCAAAGTACCTCCTGAGCCATCAATCCTGCTAGATCCTAGGGTCTACCTAAACTTTTCTATCCCATTCCATTTGGAACAAACAGCACAAATGCTCTGAGCACAAGGTGTTAGTGTGTCTGCATATTCCTACCTAAGTTGATATTTGCTGCCTTGAAACATAAGTCTGACAAAAAAAAGATTGCCACCAAAGTTAAGACACCTTCAGAATCTGATCCAAGTGAAGGCTTTGAGTGTGAGCAGTTTACAGTGGCATGAAGTGTAGTGACATGAAAACAAGGATAAAGAGGCAGAACAAAGGCAGTTAATCAAATTGTAATGGGTTCATAACTCAGGATTACATGTGACTCTTGCTATGCAGTCCAGATGGCTGTTACCTAGACTTGCTCTGGTGCCTTGTATGGGTTTGTCTCATAGCCTTCACTACGGTGCCTAGATGGCTGCAGCCCAGGCCTGCTCAGTCATGTATTACAGCCTTCACTGTGCTGCTTAGGTAAAACAGAATACTTGAAGTTACTACTTACACAAAACAGGAATCTATAAACTCATAAGTTTACTTATATCACAGGAGAAAGGAAAATTTGTTTTCTTCTCCATATGTTGAGGGAGTACTGGCAGAGTCTCCACAGCACATTCCTTTGAGCCCTGTCTTCTTTGACAATATTACTAAGACTTCGCTTGGGTCTGGGCTTTGCCTGTTACTGCTGTTGTGATAAGTCAGCCTAATATAGAAAACTTGTTTGTGGAGCACAAACATCTCAGAGCTCCTCGCTGAAGGGGGTTAATGGTGTTATGGTGTTCTAGCACCAGTGCAGTCAGTCACTGTCTGCAGCTGTTCCTAGCATATCTGGTTTGCATGCTGGCAGAGCTTGCTCTGAGTCCAGACACAGTGTTAGGTAATGAGGTACAGAGGTAATCAAACAGGCATCCCTTTCTAGTTTCTTCTTTTTTTTTTCCTCCTTTCTCATTTCCCAAAATCTGACAAGCTTTACATTATTGCCCACTTCTTGGAATGAGAAGACCACTAATGTCTAACCAACAGAGAACTCAAACTTTATGAATAACCAGTTTAGAGTCAGGGTTACAAATACAAAAATACTGTGGGCTCCACAATGCGGTTGTTTATCTTTTTTCAATAAATTGGTGTTTAACCTTTCCATGATGTTGTTGATATTTATTAAATGAGTAAAAAAATACATACATTGCTGCTTAGTATTGGAAATGTATTTTGTGAAGTAGCTGCTACCTGTTAAAAAATAGTATATACTACTTTGCTGAATTTGGGAAATAATGTGTTTGTTTCTGGCTACCATGACCACGTGGTGTCAATATGGGTAGTGAAAGAAGGAAGAGTTCAAATTTTGTGGATTGTATACGGGAAAATCCAAATTCATTTTTTTGGTATGTTGCCGAAAGCAAGCAAACATGTTGTTCATTTGAAATTAGTTATCAATTTGACATTACAAAATAACATACTTTTAAGGCATCTTATGAAGAAACAGGTAAAAATCCAACTTAAATTATCTTTAACCTAGCATAATATCTTTTAGTCATCATATTCATTTCTCTTCAAACTCCAAGTTCTTCAACTATCTTTTTCCCTCATGTGTGTAGGATACATTACAAATGAAAAGGAAGCAGACAACATTGTTTTTACAGCATGTAAGTATCACGTGGATGTTACTACATGCATGCATTACTGTGTCAGCAAAACTAGAGCAGACATCACTGGTGGTAATAAAGTTACCTGTTGCCCTGTGAGGACCCATGACTTTTTACTCTGTTCCACAGCTGCTCAGGTTATGCCATTTCCAATGGGCAAAAGGCTTGGCTGTACAAATGTCTTGAAACTATTTAATAGTTGGAAATTTGCCTGTAGTGTAGCTTCAGCAGCTTTGCTAAGATTTTTTTTTTTTTTTTTTTTTTTTTTAAATGGAGAAGGAATACTACCCCAACTGCTAAGACTGGAAAGGAAAAAGAAAAGGTTAAATTTTATTAGAACCAAATCTGTGTTTAGTTTAAAACTATGTAGCACAGGCATATTAGTGTTTTTAAAATATAACTGCACTTGACAAAAGTTATATACCTTACAAGGTATTCTTATGATGCATTTCAGTGGGAAGTTTAATCTATAGACATTATTGATAGAAATGAAATAAGTAAAGTCCACATTCATTTTTTGAAATAGGTATTGTTCTCCGTGTGTGCATGTGCATGTTTCTGTTTGATGATCTATAATCGTTGCTCTCTTTATAGCCTACTTAGTTTTTTTTAATATGCATTTTTTTTTTTAATGTGGGTTCTGTTCCTGTATTTAACAAAAGGTGTTATCTCAAAAAGTCAGAGGAGCCTGCCTCAGAAAAAGTGATGGCATTTCTCCCGGGACAAACAGAAGTGGTCTTCTCCCATGAAATTCCATGTCAGTGCACTAATAGGCCTGCATTTCTGCAAGGGTGACAAGTGATTTTATTGTCACTTTTATGCAACATAGACTTATAGTCCTTCCATCACGTCAGTCCTTCATACTTGTTAGTTTGCCTGTTTTTATCATGAAACACGAGAGGTTCAGTGATGAAACTTGAAATTTGTCTTTTTAAAATCTAAATGTTTCATCCTCCTCTGCTGAAAGCACCACATATGATCATCAATAAAAACTATTTTTCTTCAAGGCTGAAATTGGGTATACATGCTAAATATGTAGCATATTTTACATTGTAATCACACAATTCTATAGCATAGAAGGATCTAATACAGCTATTTCAGCTATCTCTGAAAATGTGCTTGCTCTCTGTAGTGTGTTTCTGCAGATAATTTTGAAGATCATAAGGAAGGAGTTGGCATCAAACAGAAAGAGAAGTGAGCTGGGGCAAAATGCCCAGATTTGAGAGTCAGAGGAAGGGTTAGGAGAGTGCTAGTCTTGTGGTATGACTCCCATCCTCTCACTTGAAGAGGTAGTAAATCAACCTCTGCTCTTGAAGTAGTGAATTAAACTGTGATCCTCAATTTCCGCATCTTGAAAATGTGAACAATAATGTTAACATTTAATAGACAAAATACAACTGTATATTTGTAAAATTAGGGATAAACAGTGCTGACGTCAAGTTTCCTAAACCTAATGGTATAACACTCTTTGAAATGCTCCCAATCAGGAGAGAGCAGTCTGTGGCCCAGAGTCTAAATTTGGCCTGCCACCTGGTTTTGCAAATAAAGTTTTGTTGGAACATAGCCACACTCATTTGCTTACATATTGTCTGTGACTGCTTTTGAGCTATGAGGGCAGAGTTGCATGGCTCTAACGGAGACCATATGGTCCACAAAGCCTAAAATCTTTCCTCTCTGGCCCTGTTTGGGAAAATACTATCAGTGCCTATACTAGACTATTGTAATAGACACTTTTCCCATTAAAAGACTTTGAATTTTTGCATTCTGTAGGGACATTTTCCCTCATTATGACAGTGGAATATAACATATGTAGAGTGTGACTCATAGAGTTGTGTATTGTTACACCCTCCACCTCATCTTTCTCTCATTTTTGTTGTCACACTTCTTGTTCTGCCATCAATGATGTGAATGACCTTGGACATATCTGTTTACCTCTCTGACCCCTAAAACCCTCACCAGTTAAAAAAATGTGAAATAAGTTGTAAAATTTCTTAGGGCTTTATAATAACATACAGTACAGAGTTTCCCTCCCTGGCTCTCTGGCTGCCATCAGCCACTGTCTATGCATATGTATATCTATATATGTGTATGCATGTATGTATGTGTATGTATGTGTGTATATATATGTAAATTTCACATGGAAATCTCCAACTACATTTCAAAATTCTGAAACAATTAAAATATCATGCATAAGGAAAGAAAATATTCTGTATAATTCAGTCAAATGAATATACCTTGTTTCATAATGTAGGGAACCAGTTTTGAAGGCAGAGAATGGCTTAAATATATGAGTATTTAAGTATCAAGCACTTAATACTTAATTGTTATCAAGTATTAAGTATAAAGAATGAGTAAAATGCTTCAGATTAGACAAACTGGATTGACCCTGTCTCACCTGAACCCCATAGTGAATAGGTAGATAAATGAATGGTTAGTTTACAGAGGAGAATCACGGCAATAAACAGGTGATCTCTGCCATTCTCTTTTGGTTTTATCTTCTTTTTGTTCTTGTTTTTTTAAGAGACGAATGTCACTCTGTCATCCAGGTTGGAATGCAGGGGTGCAGTCATATGTCACTATAGCCTTGAACTCCCAGATTAAAGCAATTCTCCTGCCTCAGCATCTTGAATAGCTAGGACTACAGGCACATGACACCATGCTCAGCTAATTTTACTTTTTCTGTAGAGATAAGGTCTTTTGCTATTGCGTAGGCTGTCCTCAAACAGTCCTTCTGGCCTCAAACAGTCCTCCTGCCATAGCTTCCCAAAGCGCTATGATTACAGGCAGGAGTCACCATGCCTGGCCTGGTTTTACAATTTTATAGTGATTGTTTTGAGGGAGAAAGAGATGGGAGTGCATCATCTTCGTAATGGAAGTGTGCCATTTTGGTATTATACACTCAAAATGGGCCTTCCTTTTGAGAAAATTTCAAGAAAATATTATTAATTCATATCTTTGAAAGCATTGTTTTCTCAAAAGTTATTTTCATAAATTGTGTTGTTTCATGTTTTATAATGTTTCATAAACTAGATGGTATTATTCTGGGTTATTACAATAACATCTAAGAAAATTTTCCAGGGCAGGAAATGATGTAATGAATGATATAAATTAAAGAAGATGATTAAATTCCTAGTACCAGTGACCTTCTTAAATATTGGAGTTTCTTTAGAAGAGGAGATAATTTTGAGGTTTTCCTTATGAACCTAGAATATCTGGAAAATTCATGTGACTACTTATTTTCATATGTAGATATTCAGGTGCATTGCTGAGAACATTAATGGCTGTTATTATCTTTACACATTTTAATTCTTCTCTTGCCTTGAAGTGATGATTCACTTGTAAATTGGTTCCCTCCCAGGAAGGTTGGTAGCTCCCTTTTATAGATTAAAGATTGACTCCTACACCAGAGGAAGGGGAGTTTATTTAATTGTTTTATTTCAAACTGGGAAGAACACTCCTTTGATTTTGCAGTTCACCTTAGGATCTTGTGATTTAGCAATTCTGATTGATAGAGTTTGAACCTGAAACCGGAATATTACATTACAAATCAAAGCTAACATTTAGGAGCCTGTCCTTCATTTATTCGTTAAGCAATTACTTACTGAGCACATACTGTGTGCTAGGTACTCTTCTGGACTCTGGAGATACAGATGTGAAAAAACAAACAAACATTCCTCCTTTCCAGGAGCTTTCATTATTGTGAGTAGAAGCAGACAGCAAATAAGGTATCTAATAAGTCAGTTTGTGTGTTAGGGTTCTCTAGAGGGACAGAACTAGTAGGATAGATGTATATATAAAGGAGAATTTACTAAGGAGTATTAACTCACACAATCACAAGGTGAGGTAACAAAATGAGGCCATCTGCAAGCTAAGGAGCAAGAAAGCCAGTCCAAGTCCCAAAACCTCAACAGTAGGGAAGCTGACAGTGCAGCCTTCAGTCTGTGTTCAAAGGTCCGTGTCCCAAAGCTGAAGAACTTGGAGCCTGATGTTTGAGGGCAGGAAGCATGCAGCATAGGAAGAAGATGTAGGCTGACAGACTAAGCTAGTCTAAATTTTCCACGTTCTTCTCCCTGCTTTTATTCTGGCTGCACTGGCAGCTGATTAGAAGGGTGCCCACCCAGATTGAGGGAGGGTCTGCCTTTTCCAGTCCAATGACTCAAATGTTAATCTCTATGGCAGCACCCTCACAGACATACCCAGGAGCCTCACTTTGCATCCTTCAATCCAATCCAGTTGACACTCAGTATTTACCATAACAGTTAGTAATAAGGGCTTGAGAATAATGAAGCAAGGCATAATGATGGTGACTTTTTTTTTTGGAAATGGAGCATATGTAACTATTGTAAATAGGGTCACATTTAGTAGACCTGCAGCAGGAAAAGGAGCCAGCCATGGAGGCATCAGGGAAAGTGTTTAGGCAAATGGAGAGGAAAAACTTCAGTAGTATCCCAGTTTTCCTTTCCAAGAAATAGCATGGGAACCAGTGTGGCTGGGATGAGGCGCAGAGGTGATCAAAGGAAAGGTGCTCTGGGAGGTGACTGAGGCACAGGTTGTAGGGCATTCAGGAGACTCCTAGTGGTTTTACTCCAAGTAAGGGGCTTCTGCGCACAGGAGTGAGATGGTATGTGCAGTATAGAATCATTAGACCATTGTATTCAGAAAAACCTCTAGGGAGGCAGTGGGGAGCTTTTGGCAGTAGTCAGGGAGAGGTGATTGGTGACTTGGCCCAGGGCATTGGAAGTGGTGAAAGGCAGTTAAATTCCTGTTACACTTTAAAGGTAGTGCTAACACAGTTTGTTCAAGGGATGTGACTGAAAAATAAATGTATGACTTCGAGGGTTGGGGCCAGAGCAACTGGAAAGAGCAATTCCATGTACTGAGATGGTGGTGGTGGTGGGTTGTGTGTGGTGGGGTATGTATGGGTGGTGGGCTGTGTGCAAGGATCATGGTTTTGCTTTGGGACACATTAGTTTTGTGATGACTCTGAGACCTCCAAGTAGAGCTGCTGGAAGATATTTTTTGAGTTTTGATATTTGAATGAGTGGATCTGCCTACAGGGGTATGGTCTACAGTGAAAATATCAGTTTGAAAGTCATCAGCACAAAGATGTTTTTAAAAGTGTGACACCCAATGAGATCCCTAGAGAACAAGTGTAGATGAGAAGAGAGAGACCCCTGAATTCAGATGTAGAACACTTTCCTGTCTAGAGATGATGGGATGTTAAGGATCACGGAGCATGGGGCTGAGAAGTAGCTTCCATTGAAACTGAATGAAAATCTATTAGTGTCCTGAAAAGCAAGTGAAGCCTGCATTTTTAAGAGAAGAAAGTGATCAGTGTTGTCAATATTTATGACTGAGGGAGTCCTCAGATGGCCCTGCCAAACCTCCAGGTTTGGGGTGCTTCCCATCCTAATAACAACATGAGCAAATATTTCCTCGTTACATATTGTGATGTTCAGACCTCATGGTTTATAGCCACCTGGTGTAGTACTTGTCTACTTTTGACCCTACTAGATGACTTTTGTTAGGTCATCTATCACAGTATTACCTGTGTGTTTCATATAAAATATTCCTGGGTCCCACCTGCACTCAGGAAATCAGCATATTCCAGTATAAGTGTTGGACATTCCAGAGATTCCTGATATTGAATAAGAACAAGTTGATTCAGAAATACCATTTGATCCAGCAATCCCATTAATGGGTATATACCTAAAGGAATATAAATCCTTCTGTTATAAACATGCATGCACATGTGTGTTCATTGCAGCACTATTCATAATAGCAAAGATGTGGAATCAACCCAAATGTCCATCAACAGTAGACTGGATAAAAAAAAAAATGTGGGACATAGACACATGGAATACTATGCAGCCATAAAAAGGAATGAGATCATGTCCTTTGCAGGGACATGGATGGAGCTGGAATCCATTATCCTCAGCAAACTAATGCAGGAAAGAAAACAAAACACTGCATGTTCTTACTTGTATATGGGAACTGAACAGCTGAACAATGATAACACATGGACACATGGAGGGGAGAAACACATACTAGGGCTGCTGGGGATGGGGGTGGGAGAAGAAGAGCATCAGGAAGAACAGCTAATGGGTGCTGGGCTTAATATCTAGGTCATAGGTTGATCTGTTCAGTATACCAACATGACATACATTTACCTCCATAAAAAACATGCGTAGACTGCACATATACCCTGGAACTTAAAAGTTGATTAAAAAGAGAGAGAGAGAGAATGACTTGACTTAACAGTATCACATCATATGCTTTCAATTAGCCTCTTACCTAAAAAATACAATGAAGCTTTCTTTTCTAGAAAACAAAAGAACCTAACTAAATGCCCAGACATTATATATCATAGAGGAAAGCAAGAACTTTCAAAAAATAACTTATGTTTCCATCATTTCAAAACCACAAACAACTGAGACTAAAAACATGGGATATTTTTTCTCCAGCCTTCTTCATTTGTATCAAGTTAGATATGACTTTTTGGAGCCCCCAACACAGATGGCGTTAGAATTATTGACAGCATCTTCCTGTGACAGCGTCTTGAAATGAAACCCTCTGTAAATCACTGTTGGTGGGCAGCATCTCCACTTGCTCAATTTTTAACAGAAAATGAAATAAAGACCCTCCAGTTTTACTATATTTAGTCTTATTCCAATACGTATTTTCAGTGGAGATTTGTGAGGTGGTAATTCTAGCACCTGACCTTTCTCTTGACATCTGAAAATGTTTTCATTTATGAGACAAAACAGAAACGGTACAATCACAAAAATGAATGCTACTGGTAAGTCATCCAGTGTACAGTGTGGATAAAAAATGGTGCAGTTTTTTTTCTGATCTATCTTTATTACTCTTAGCTGATGCAAAACTCACTAGCTACAGGGCCACTAAGGTGAAAACAATTATTTGTGTGAGCTGAATTTCTTTTCCTTTTTAGAGTATTCAAAGGTATTCTCTGTTGCTTACCTATTTAATGTCAATTCACACACATTGAATTTTATTGTATTTTACAAAACGGTATCAATTTCAGCAGGTTAAAAATTTGGCTGGGTTGCCTTGGTATGGAAATACCTAAAATGATCCTTCTGGATTACAAATTTGGAGCAAACAAATTTATCTTACCATTTTTTAGATTTTTATTTTGAGGCTGAACAAGGAGATCTTACTTGATAACTTATTTTCAGCTTCACTTTTCTTCTACACTTTTTGGAGACAGTGTCTCAATCTCTTGCCCACACTGGCATGCAGTGGTGCTAATCACAGTTCACTTCTGCCTCCACCTTTTCAGATTAAGTAATCCTCCTGCCTCAGCTTCCTGAGTAACTGGGACCACAGGCATGCACTCTGCCCAGCTAATTTTTTATATTTTGTGGAGACAGGGTTTCACTATGTTGCCCAGGTTGGTCTCAAACTCCTAGGCTCAAAAGATGTGCCCACCTCTGCCTTGCAAAGTGCTAGGATTATAGACATGAGCCCTCATGCCCCCTGCTGTTTTCAGGTTTTCTACTTATAAAAAACAATGCTTCACATGTTGACTATGTACTCATTACATGTCCAAAGATGTTAGTTTTTGAAGTCATATGATGTGTCTTTGTTCTGGGATTTCAGATCCATCTGCCCCACCAGCACCTGCTAACCTCCGGCTGACCAACTCCACCGTCAACAGTGATGGGAGTGTGACTGTCACTATAGTTTGGGATCTTCCCAAGGAGCCGGACATCCCTGTGCATCACTACAAGGTCTTTTGGAGCTGGACAGTCAGCAGTAAGTCTCTTATCCCAACAAAGAAGAAGTGGAGAAGGACTACAGGTGGGGTGAGTGGGAACTGGAGGAAGGACTGCTCTCACAAAAGGTATTTCCACTCAAGGCAACTGGCCTAAAAAGAAACCTCTGCTAAACTGAGAGATGCCATGGATGCAGGAAAGCTTCCCTCCCATTCATTTCTCTGCTGAGGAAGTTCACAAAATGCAGGGGCATGCCAGCTGTTTCACCTTTTTTATTTTAGGCAGCAACAACTGCATTTCGACCATTGACCTACCCCTATCTAAATGGCAGTCACAACTCCAGAAATCAAAGAAACAATTTAAATAGTCCCCATCTTATCTGTCTGGTCATAGAAATGATATAATGCAAAATGTGCTTCAGTTTTTTACTTTTAGGTTTTCTTTCTTTCCTTTTGTTTTTGAGGGAGAGATCCTAATAAATGGAAGAGCAAATGTTCAGGCTTTTCTGTTGCAAGGTGTTTCCGTCTGTAATCTAATCACTGGGCACTAAACAGTGTAGGAAGGGTATGCCTCACAATGTGTTCTTCTCATTGATTAAAGGGATCTGGAATGGTTTATTCACCAGATGCCAAGAAATAAAATCTTCATTGAACCATTTTATTCAATGAGACTCATGATAGCAAACATCTTGTATCATTTGGAATGCTTACTGCATAAAAATAGTTATTGGGATTCCTTTTATTATACATTTCTTTATGTTGTTATAAAATTTAAATAAACACCTTTTCCCATCACATGTAAAGTTGAATTCCATAGATAAACAAATGTTTAGAAATGAAAAGAAAGCAAGAGTATTTCTTGCACGAAAGATTTCAATATCTATTCCCTCTAGAACTATAAAACCATATTCTTGATATTTAGTTATTCAAGTCCATATTCTTGATATTTAGTTATTATACTATTTTCACTTTATTTTTACAAAATTTTTTGACAGTTCCATCTTTCATATTGAAGGATTTTGCTGCAAGTAACAATGGTAATGCACACTGATCTTATGAGCTGAAAGAGCTGAAATTGGGGAATCACTTAGGAATCTAGAACAAAAAGTGACATGATGAAATGCTGATAGGTCCCACCCGCCAGTCCCCTGCCCAATACATTATGAAATAAAATCTTGAAGGATTTTATCAGGTTGATTTTTTGTTGTTGTTGTTATAACTTTTGGTGGAAATTTGCTCTTAGTAAATTCAAAACAGATATCAAAGAATTATAATTAATTCCAATTCATAATTTTCCCAGATATGTGGCAACATAAACCTCTGTTACTTTATTACAAACAGCTCTCTTTTCTCTGAGAAGTGGTGTTTCAGACAGGAGAAGGCTCAAAATGATTCATTTCCATACTATCTCAGAGGATGGAATAATTGGTTTCAAAACATTATTTTCAAAATACATTTGGCCATTCTATGAAGTTTATTTTTATTTTTTATTTTATTCTATTTTTTGAGAAAGGGTCTCACTCTATTGTCTAGGGTGGAGTACAGTAGTGTAGTCATAGCTCAATGAAGCCTCAACCTCCTTGAGCTTAAACATTCTTCTTGCCTCAACCTCCTAAGTAGCTGAAACTACAGATGCACACCACCATGCCGAGCTAGCTTTTTTTTTTTTTTTTTTTGTAGAAACGTTGTCTTGCTATGTTGCTCAGGCTGTTCTCAAAATCTTTGGCTCAAGTGATCCTCCTGCCATGGCCTCCCAAAATGCTGGGATTGCAGTGATGAGCCACCACACCTGAGCTGAGGTTATTTTGATCAGCAGTAAAATTGGATTTTCACATTCCAAACATAAGGAAAAATTGGCAAAAGATAAATCAGAACTTGGTATGCTTCATAATGACACATGAGATTTTGCAATGAAGATAAGAGGTGTGGAAGGTTTGTATTTCGGTTTGGATATATTCTCTTAATTTCTAGTTTCAAAATTCTGTGATCCTGGAGAAACTCCAGCCAGACTGTGACTATGTTGTGGAACTGCAGGCCATAATGTACTGGGGACAGACATGGCTGAAGAGTGCAAAGATGTCCCCTCACTTCACATCCACACATGCAGCCAACAATAGTTAAGTGACTGTGTCATGTTTTCCGAGCTGATCATGACCTAACAAGCACAATATTATGTCAAGACACTATGGAGGGAGAGTGAGTTTTTGATTTGGGATAATTACATGGCAAATCTTCTTACCCACGTGCATGTGACTATAGTGTTTAAACTACGATGTACAAAACAGTTTGACTTTTGAATTAGTTTTTAAGTTTTTTTTCTATTGTAGGTGCAGTTTTGCTGTTGTGATGGAAATTTAAGAAAACTTACTATGTCTCATTCTAACAGATTGACTATTTTTATGTTTACATGACTTGCACATATACATACTTGTTTTTAAGGAGAATGTGTACAGTTAAACTGTTATAAATTGATGTTATTTCTGCTTCCACTGTTTGTGTAGTTATGTATACAACACACATATATTTGTGCAATTATTTTACATATTTACTTCCCAAATCAAAATTGGGTACTTTAAAGCCAGAGACTAAAATACATCATAGTACTGGGAATAGTGTGTGTACATATATAGGTGTGGAGAGGGGGCCACAAAACATGTGGCATGCCTGTGTTTCTTAATACTACACTGGTCAAATTACTGCTTGAAATGTTATCTAATGTTCCATTGAGTGAAGTTACCAAATAATTCCCATATTGCTTTTCCCTGTTTCTTTTTTTCATACCTACTATGTTAGTATGTTTGCCGGGAACTAAGCAAAACAAGAGAAGAGTCTTATATGACACTCATATGTGAGTCAGAGAATAAGTTACTTGATGTTTTTGGCTTAATGTGGATACTGGTTAGAACTGTCATGTAGAGACTCCTGGCAAGGTTTTGGGGAACCGGGACAAATTAAATGAGAGTAAGAGGGAGGAGCCATGTGTCTCACCGGCTCCTTTGATGTTTATTATTTTTAGGCTAGCAGGACCCTGTCATTGTAGCTGCCTTTGATCAGGGCAGTAGGCCTCATTCAGAAGGGGAAGAGAATGTGTTAAACATTTGTCTGAATTTAGGAAAGGCAGTGATGGACCTGCAGAGAGAGGCACAGTGTTTACTTATAATGACTTTCCACCCCTGGGAAAATGTAGTATCCAAACAGGCAGGTTTATTTGAAATATTGCATCCAAAAATGGTCCAGAACCTGAGATTTCTATCTGTTTGAGAAATGGTCTCTGGAGATGAAATGCATTTGATATGGTCAATTTTTATGTGAGTCTTGGTACAATGTAGCTTTTACCTAGAAGTTATCATGGAAATATTTGTGTGTTTAGTAACGTTATTCATTTTTAATCCAGTCATCCATCTGCTCATCACACTGAAATTGTGTATATATGAATTATGACATCAGTGTGTCTAATACTAGGAATACTATACTATATTATATATATGTACACACTATATGCTCTAATACAGTATATAGACTTTATATATACTGTATAGTATATATGTTCCATAATTTTCTATAAATATAGTGTGTACATAGGTGTATTATATATGTACACATATGCATACATATACATCTGTCTACAAATACACCTGAACACTCAAATACCTATCCAAATGTACACACACACACATATAGAAACATATACACTATTCCCAGCACTGTGACATGTTTTAGCCCCACCTTAAAAGTGCCTGATTTTGAATTTGAGAGATAAACATGTAAAATAATAACAAAGATCTGTGTGTTGCATACAGACAGAACTACAGGAAACAGTGGAAGCAGAAATGACCAACATGGTGGTGGAGAAAGAGAGTGACGTCATCCTTCATGAAGTCCTGAAGAGTGAGCAACCTGTGGGCTCACAAGGAATGGACATCGTTCCACACAATGCAGCAGCATGGATGAGTGTAGAGAGTTAGAGAAGCACATTGTATGGGCAGAGAACTCAGCACGAGGAAAGAATGAAGGTGGATAGGTGGCTGATCTGCCCTCTTCAGCTGTCATTCATCTCTGAATTGCAGAGACTTCGCCACTATCTGATGACTCCCTGCCCTCTTACCCTGACCACTCTTTGAACTCCAGAGACCTGCCTTCAGGAACCCACTCAACATCTCCACTTTGATGGCACATATTTCAAATAAAATGTTCATGCATGAGCTCTGGATTTGCACCCATACCTATAACTCTGCTGGGCTCTCCTATATCAATAAATGGCACCAACATTCACCCTTTTGCTCAAGCCAAACATTCAGAAGTCATTCTTCATTATTCTCTCAGTTGTTTCTTTCCAGAAATCCAATTCTTCAGGAAGTCCTCTTTTCTCTAATTTTAAATTCTGTGCAAGAACTGTCTAATTATTTCCCTTGTTCAGTCTATTGTCCTCTCTTTCCTGTAAATTAGTCTCCTAATTAGTATTTCTGTTTCTGTTCTTTCTTAAATATCCATTCTTTAGAGAGCAAAGTAACTTTTAAGAGAGATGATAAATCTCTGTCTTTTTAGAGTGCTATTTTCAAGACAGTTACCTAGTTATCTTCACTTCTCACTTTCCCCAAAACTTGATACTTCGCTACATTCTTCCATATTCCTTCTCAATCCCCTTCTTAGCCAAAATTCTGTAAATTCCAGCTTCGTGCAAGCACTGTTTTTTTCCACTGGTGGTGGGGATTTCAACTATTGTATAAGTATGCTTTTTAGCCTCCTGGTTCTTCCAATAAACAACATTCTTTCCTCATTAGAAACTGGTAGGGGATTGCAAATTCCCATAACTTCGCATCTGCTTATCCCCAGAACCAAGAACAAGAAGAAAAGAAGTCCAACCTCAACTTATCCTTGTTGAGGTTACATTATCTAGAACCTGGTCATAGTTCAGCCCACAGACAAAACTTTTATGGAACTCTGGATCTCAGTAGCATATTCATAGTTTTTTCACCTGGGGCATCCCCACACAACCCTGTTAACTTGAGGAGATCTTCTTTAATTAGCTCCTTCTTCTACCCACTCAAGTATGATTATGAACCTTTTTCTCTCTCCTTTAAGCCACATTGCACATAGAGTGCACAGGCTAGTCTATATCCCTTCCTCTCAGTAAGCCATGAAGTTCCCCATAAATATAAATATATTTATTCGCATATCCATGTTTATCTTCTCCTGTCTTCTGTAGTCTAAGGTGGAGGCATCCTTCCTTCTGTATATGGTGGACTTCACCATATAGTTTCTAGACCCATTCCTTCCCAACTCAGATACCTGCATCCACTTAAGTCAAATCTCATCTCTGTCAGAGACCATGGATTGTCTATATATGTGATCACAGTATCCATCATAATTCCTGGCATATAAACACGTTAACAAAAATATTTTCGAAATCAAGTTAATTAGTTATTCCCTCATTTGCCTACAACTTCAGCCTATTCCTCTCCACTGGCTTGATCTGCTCAGTTTCCGGTTCTAAAACAACCTTTCCTTGATGCTGGTTTCATTCTAGCTACTACCTTACCTTTCCCCTTCCCATATTTTTTTCTCAAGTTTCTGCAATCTGTTTCTCAATGTCGCTTTCCGCCAAATCTGCCCCTACTAATTGCTAAGTCTGGTGGATTTTTTCCATTCTAATTGTATTGACCCTTCCTGTTTAGTTTGTCTTTGTTTAATTATGCTTTCTCCACTGTTACATCCTGACCTTTGTATATTTGACTCCCAGATGTTTTGATTTTTCTTGTACCTCTTCTCAGTTTCCTTGTAGGATATCCTGCCTCAATCCAGCTCTGGATGTTGGAGTGCTCCGGGATTCTACTTTGCTCTGACAATTTAATTACTACCTACTCCTCATCCCTTCCCAATGACTCAGCTCCAGACTTGATTTCCCCACTAATACAAGATATCTGTAGCCTGTCATTGTACCTGAATGTCACAGGCATCTCAGCCTCAACATACATCCATTGTTCCCATGGATCTCTTGTATCCATTGAGGTTGCTACTGACCAGAAACTGGGGAGACTTCCTTTTACTATTTCCTATTCACTTCAATTTGTCTCTAGGTCCTGCAACTTTTTTCAAGACCCACAGGTTTCTTGAATCTTCCAGGAACGTAGTAAGAGCTCAGTAAGTTGATTGTAACTCAGCTGAATGCAACCGTCTTTCCATTCAACCTGCTCTATGCCACACTCTGACACTACAGCTTTCTTAAGATTTCATCTGCTAAAGTCATAAATACTAAAGGGGAAGAGAGAAAGAAATGGATTTTTTTCTCCTCTTGCAACAACCAAGATTGGACATCGTTTATAAGCCATTTGCATATTTTAACTGTGTCCTCCAAGAGTTTGTGCTTTCACTTGGTTGACTATTCCAGAGGAATTCTTTATGCCAGTGGCAGTTTTTAGCCAGGTGAGGAGACACTAGAATTATGGCAGTTAAATGAATGAAACAGGCAGTTAAATGAAAGAAATCTATTTGACTGGCTGATTCTCTGTGCTAAAGTCCTTTGCTAATTATCTTTTAAAAATAGGTAATACCTTACCTGACCAATTAAGAGGTATGATAACTAACCTATCAAGGACCACTTTATTTTAAGGACAGATTCCTTTTACATAGATTAAAAAAAGCAATAAAAGTTTTTTTAAAAAGAAGCTGTAGTGCAAAGTACCTATAGCAACACATATTGTTTGGGTCTCAGGTGATTTCAGTCAGAGACTGACTTTACAACAGATTATGTAGGATACAGTTCAATTTTTGTCAGGATTTTATATCCCAATATTGATACATAATCTCATAAACACTAGTCTATGACTTTTATAAGAACATTATATATTTCATCATGAAGCAACTAGAAGTAAAGAATAATTACAACATCATAGTGTAAGCAAGAGAAGTACATTTTATAGGAATAAAAGTAGTAAATGTCAGTATATAAATTGCTTTCTGACTTACATTTTTCCAGGTCTGCAGGTTACTAGGTGTTTTACTGATAAACATTATTATGCAAGAAAAGGCTGAATATTCATGCAGTTTTATGAGAGTCCCTTAAGGAAGTACGATATAACACTATCTTTAATGGAAAGGTAGCTTGTTTTTCTGGAGGCAGGAGGAATATTTTCAAGTTTGACAGGTTCCAAGTGTCCTATAGTTGCCTCATGGTACTGGAATTCTTTTTCTGGCTCTCAAAAGCAAGAATGGATGGGAGAGAAAATATTCTGAATCTCTCGATGATCTATAAAATTAATCAAAATTTGGATGTTTGAAAAGTAATATGCACATTTGATTTCTTAATATCTATAACTATCAAAGAGTATAAGTCAGATGTCATAACTTTTTCAGAATATGGTAGATATGATGTTATTCCATTTTTGCCTATTACTGAAAGCAGAAGAGACATTCTTATAAAGTCAGGGTCATATTTCTTACATTGTAGTATGCACCTTTTCTGTTTTTTCCCCTTGCATGTGTCAGCAACACTAATTGTTGGTGGATTTCTCCTCTTGAATCATTTTAGTAACAATGGTTCAATCTTGAGATATATAGAAATATGTTTTTACATCTATAATTAAAGATTAAAGTTTGCCTAGGATATAAGGCAAGTAGGAAGATAAGATATACAGTGAAGTTAAACAGAGTATGTAATTTTAGTATCCATCTAAATTTAATACTATCTTAGTTATCTGCTGGCGAGTTCTCAATATCACAGATCATTAGGAATATAAATGCTGATCCTGGCTGGGCACAGTGGCTCGTGCCTGTAATCCCAGCAATTTGGGAGGCAAAGATGGGAGGATTGCTTGAGGCCAGGAGTTGGAGGCCAGCCTGGGCAACATAGTGAGACCCTGTCTCTAGGAAAAAAATTAGCTGGGCTTGGTGGTACATGCCTGTAAACCCAGCTACTTGGAAGGCTGAGGCAGGAGAATAATTTGAGCCCAGGAGTTCAAGGCTGCAATGAGCCATGATGGTGCCATTGCACCCAGCCTGGGAGACAGAGAGAGATCCTATCCCTTAAAAGAAAAGAAAAAGAAAACTTAGATTCTTAATTATATCATGAAGACTTTGGGTATAACTAAGAGAATTCCTTGACTCCATGGTGGTGTCAAGAAAGTGATGGACTTTGGCTACGATAACCATGAGTTTTCTATGGCTAAGTTCCTATCTCTTTTTCTGGGTTCTTAGCTTCCTATGTTATTAGTTATACTGGCACTCAAAAAGTAGCAAACTAGTAAATAATTCTCACTTATCCACACATTGAATTGAACTCTTTAAGCTAAAATAGCCTAAAAGCAAATCTAACAAATGTGCTTTTTCATTTTCCTTTCATTTGATCCGTTGGATAGATAATTCATTCGGCATGCCAGTGTCAGGAACAATTGAGTTCATGTAAATTATTTTCTGGGGTCTACAGCTTTCCTTGACTGATCTTGTCTTACACCAGGTTGGACGTGTTCTCCCCATCTCATCTTTCTGTCTTCCTCTCGCCTGTCCAAGAATGCAAATCTCAATGCTTAGAAGAGTATCAGTAACACGTTGTTTATAGGCATATAACCAATACAGCATACAACCCTATTATGTCGTAAAGAATTATTTGGAATTCAGAAAGCAGAGAAGTCTTCCATCAAATGACAGAATTTCTAGGTATGCAACCTCTAAATTCAGGGAGTGGGTGTGGGGGAGATTTGGGCCTAGGGAATTTTTTCATATTCTAATTATTAAACCATATAAATGGGTAATCTGTAAGACTCAGTACATGGTGATGGAAACAGCATTGGATGTTGGCATTGGATGGCCCTGGGATTAAATCTAACCTTCACTCTTTTAATTATGTGAAACTGGACACAATTCTTAGTATTTTTGAGTGCTGAGTTTTTCATCTTTAGTGTATGCTAATTCCTCTTTCTCAGGGGTCTGCAAAGTATGGCCCTCAGCCAAATGCAGGCCCTGCCTAGTTTTGAAAATAAGATTTTAATAATCTGTGACATTTTATTGGCACAGGGTCACTTTGTTTACATGTTGTTTACATATAATCTCTGGCTGTTTTGGCAGCAGAACAGTAATGGAGTAGTTGGGAGAGAGATGCCTCTGCAAAACCAAAAACATGTACTGTATGATACACACAACCAAAATATTTACTATCTGGCCATTTAGGGAAAGTTTACTGACCCCTGCTTAATTTTATAGGATGGCTTTATGAATATAAATTAGTGTCACAATTCACCACCCCAACCAAACCCCTCAGGAACACACCTGGAGTCATAAGTCAGGTGTAGGGGCATGTGCCTATACTCCTAACAACTTAGAGGATTCAGGCAGGAGGATCACTGGAGCTAGGAGTGTGAGACTCTGTTAAAACAAAACAAAACAAAACAAAACTGGCTAACAAGGTGAAACCCCGTCTCTACTAAAAAATACAAAAAACTAGCCGGGCGCGGTGGCGGGCGCCTGTAGTCCCAGTTACTCGGGAGGCTGAGGCAGGAGAATGGCGTAAACCCGGGAGGCGGAGCTTGCAGTGAGGCGAGATCCGGCCACTGCACTCCAGCCTGAGCGACAGAGCGTGACTCCATCTCAAAAAAAAAAAAAAGTTAGGTTTATTGCCTTTCCTGCAACATGCCTGAAGCTCATGTCAAAGGATTACTGTATCAACATAAATAAAACACCCAAATAATCCCAGATAAATGAGTATTTGGCAACATATTTGGTATAAAGAGCCATCAATTCATAGATTTATGCATTTCATTTCATCCAATACATATTAGACAACTACCATGTGTGTGTTTCTGAGCTAGGCAGTGGCCATCCAAGGAAGGGTAAGAGGACTTCTGGGTTGAGTTTGAGGAACAAATTAAGGAAAAAAAGAATAGTTAAAACTGAAAAAATACAGGAGCACAAAATAGTGGTATGTTTTGATTTACTTTGGAAAATATTCATCAGGCAGAGCTTCTGAGAAGTTTGCAAGGGCAAATTAGGTTGAAAGAAACAAACAGTGCTGGTGCATTCTGAGCTAAAGCACTCGGAAGTATAGATACAAAGAAAACCAGCAGATTTGGGGTATTAGGAATGGCACTAAGGAGAAAGATACAGCTAAATTAAAACAGAATAATAAAAAGCAAACTAAAACTAGAGTCAGATAACAACCCTACACAACAATGCTGTAAGAAATGTCCTAGAGTTAGAATGGAAGCTTGAATTGAAATATCTGATTCAAAGACATATTTAATGATACTTTGATTTGTAGTAGCATGTCTCTTTCTCCCACTGGATATGAGATACACAGGGCTTGGAATCCTTCCTGCTCAATTTTATGTTGTCCTAGCATTGCAGCAAATGTGTTGAATACATTTTTAAACAGACAATAGGGAAAAACAAGTTTATGCTTTTAAAAAGCAACCAATAATGAACATGTGAACATTCCTCACCTCATCTTTCCTGGTGTCTTCCCAAAACACCATGTCATATGGCAACAGTTATATTGCCATGACTTGAATCTTCAGAAAAACCTATGGCCACTTTTTCTAAGAGCAGAAACTGATTGATCAGACTGATGCTCTTCCACTGGGTCGGTGCCTTTGGTCAAGCTCACTGCCAGCACACCATCATTAGAGCAGATTTGTCTGGTGGTATTTCAAGAGCCTCTAAAGTACAAAATCTTTATATCTGCAACTCGTAGCTCAATGCCTCGCTCTTAGGAAGTGCTCAGAATTGCTGACAGAATGATATAGTGAATGAAAGAAAGGATTCTTACACTCCATTGCTCAACTTGATATACTGTTGCCATTGCATTTCATTTCATTTGCTGGATATTATAAAGTTTCACTTTAATATCTGTCAGAATTTGGATGTCTGTCACTAATCTGAACAGCACACAGATTGGTTACTGAGTGCTGAATCTGAAGTGGGCATTGTCAACTAAGTAGATGCAATTTGCTCTTTACTATTTGACAAAATTGAATCATATTTCTGTTTAGAGCCCTGTACCAAGTGTTGATGTATAATGCTCATACTTCCATATTACATATAGGTTTTCCTTGAAAACCTATCTATAGTTTTCAAGAAATGGTATTGTAATATTATTTTATTTTCCTCATAACTATAAAAAATCTATAATGAGAAATACTATTTATACTTGTGATTTACGTTGGAGCATCTTTCAAGCCTCGTGTACATATTACTTAGCAATTTAAATTCTGGGGATTACATGTAATATACTTTCAGTATTCCTTGGATTTCAAAGCTGAGGTTCATTAACTTGAACATGAAAGAATAAGCAGTTACATTATATTTTACTGAAAAAAAAAACCAGACCCTGAATATGAATAAATAACAAGACAAAATGAAGTACACTGGGACTAATATCAGGTTATATAATTATTTTCTAACAAGTAACTTAGAATGTTGTACTTGGTTGTAGAAAAACAACTTGCAAAAACTAGAAAAGATGAAATTCAAACAGCCCCCTTTTCAAAAACAACGACCCACTTGCCTTCTGGAAATCAGAGCTCCCTTCTATTAGGATGGCCAAATGCAAGTTAAAGTCTAATAGAAGAAGACAGAAGATCCATAAACATTGTTTACTTATTTCTTACTTGCTTTAACAGCACAGTAATGTAGAGACTTTGAAGAAGTAAATATCAAGCCACAGTACTGATACTAAGGCAAACAATCATTGAACAAAACACTGAAACACTATTTCTTAAACATCATGATCTGTCTAAGTCTGACGACAATTCTCATATTTGGAAATCCACAAGTCAGTTACTTAAATGTTTTCATTTCAGGGGTATTAACCTGTCTTCCATTTCTTTCCCAGAGGGCGACTGACTGATTTTATATCCAAAACACTGAAAATCTTCATTATTTTGAGTTGCAAAATTATTTTTGCATTATTTTGAGTTGCTTATAAATTATTTCTTATTTTTATAAAAGATTCATAATACAAATAATTTAGAAAATAGGAGAGGAAACTCACCTATTAGCTAAATGTCATTTCCTGAAACAGCATTGTGGTAGGTTTCCTTTCAGAAATTTTCTGTGCATCTGTCTTTCACTGTGTGAGTGTGTGTGTGTGTAAATCATACACACATATTCCTGTGTAATATTATCTGAACTGCTATTCTCATGCATTTTTCATAACATTTTATAAATGCTACTTTGTATGGGTTTATCTTAATATCATAACATGTCATTATTCTAGTACAATAAAACATTTTGGTTCCTGTAGACCTTCTATTTTCTAATTAAAGTTTGAATACATTCATCCTTAGGATAGATTTTGTTTGAACATTTATCTTTAGCATGAATTCCTTTTGTTTGTTTCTTTTAGTCTTAGAATATTTATTTTTCTATTATTGAGTTAGTGCTTTTAGAATTTATTGTACATACATTTTTTATCTTTTTCACTCATGCCTTTTAAAAACATAAGCAGAATAGATTGTTTTAAGAGTTAGGTTTTCTAATTCTCCTTGTTCTGAAATTTGCTTTACTCAAGTTATTGATGGCCATGTGCCATAAGTGGTATTAGTGGTGGAGTGGTTCCTATTCCAGAATTCTCTTTCAAGCTATTAAAATCCATTCTGCAAATAAAATAATATTATTACTAATATTAACATATTTTATTCCTATGTCAATTAAAATTAGTTTATTCAATATTTATTGCATTATTATGTTAATATTATATGTCCATGTTATAATTAATAATTTTATAATCAATATTAAATAAGAAAATTATTTGATAAGTTGTATTGATTGATTAAAATTATGTATCAATATATTCATACTAACAAAATATAATATGTTTTATTAGTAATATTAAAATTTTAACCATCTAATGTAATGAAAATGTAAAAAGTGTGTTATTGGAAAAGTAAACATTTCAAACATACAACAGTAACCATTACCATTGTGACTTTTAAAAGTCAAGATTTATTTTGCCTATATTTAAACTTTATCACAATGCAATCACACAATTTGTACTTGTATTTGACTTCTTGCCATGAGAATTTTATGAGAAATTAGTGCATTTTTTTGCATGCAGCAATGATTCATTATTTTAGAGTGCTGCAGTGGATGTCCCTAATATACCTCAATCTATGTATTTTTACAGATGTGGTTTTACTTGTTCCCAGGTGGAGCTATTAAGAATAGTACTGCTGGCCAGGCGAGGTGGCTCATGCCAGTAATCCCAGCATTTTGGGAGGCCGAGGCACGTGGATCACGAGGTCAGGATATCGAGACCATCCTGGCCTACACGGTGAAACCCTGTCTCTACTAAAAATACAAAAAATTAGCCAGGCGTGGTGGCAGGCACCTGTAGTCCCAACTACTCGGGAGGCTGAGGCAGGAGAATGGCGTGAACCCGGGAGGCAGAGCTTGCAATGAGTCAAGATGACGCCACTACACTCCAGACTGGGTGACAGAGCAAGACTCAGTCTCAAAATAAATAAATAAATAAAATTAAAAAAAGAACAGTACTACTGTGAATGCCCTATGACCACATGTTTGATGCATATTCTTCTATAGAGGTGGGATTCTTAGATTGTAGGGTATGACAAACTTTAGAAAACATTAATAATTTTCCAAGATGGTTATACCAGTTTACATTCTCATCAGTAGGGTATGATTGTTCCAGGTGCTACACATCCTCTCTGCCATGTGGCATTTTCCATCTTTGTCTCAGTTTACCCATTCTGGTATGTGTATAGTGACACCTCGTTGTTATTTGAATCCACATTTTTCTGATCTCCTAGGAGCTGAGCCACTTTTTGTAAGTTTACCAGCAATTGGATTTCTCTTTTTTGAAGGACTCTTTCAACTATGTAGCTACCCTGTCCTGCAAGAGTGATTTTTATATTGTATATATGAATCATTTGTTGGTTTCATAAATATTTTCTTCCACTCTGATCCTCTCTTGCATTTTTAAAACTTTCTTAGTGGTTCTTAATTTTAGAGATGAGCAATTCGTCATTTTGTTTCCTTTAGGTTTAGTGTTCTCTGTGTCCTCGTTAGGAAATTCTGTTTCATACGAAGGTCACAAAGATATTCTCCTTTCTCCTCTTCTTGTCTACTGTTTCACCTTTTGTATCAGTCCATTTTCATACTGCTATTAAGAAATACCTGAGACTGGGTAATTTATACAGAAGAAGAGGTTTAATGGACTGATAGTTCCATATGACTGGGAGACCTTACAATCATGGCAGAAAGCAAAGGAGGAGCAAAGGCACACTTTACACGGTGGTAGGCAAAAGAGCATGTGCAGGAGAACTGCACTTTATAAAACCATCAGATCTCGTGAGACTTACTCACTATCACCAGAACAACAGGGAAAACCTTGTCCCCATGATTCAATTACCTCCCACCAGGTCGCTCCCATGATACATAGGGATTATGGGAACTACAATTCAAGATAAGATTTGGGTGCAGACACAGTCAAATCATATTTTTTATGATACATTTTATTCTTAGAATCTTTTATTCAGAATTGATTTTTGTTGTAGAGGGTCAATGTTCTGTTTTTTTTCTTCTTATCTTCTCTGATTATGTCATTGTATATTTTTTAAATGGTTATTTTCCCCAAAGCTCTACTAATTGTCATTTGCCCTAACTAATACATATATGTGCAAATTAATTTTTGGACTTTCTATAGAGTCATTTGGAATATTTTTACAGTTTTGTGACAATACTATCTTAACTACCGTAGATTTATAAATATTTCTAATGACAGTCCTCTAGTTTTTACTTCTTTTTGAAATTGTCTCAACTGTTCTTGCCGCTTTGCATTTTTACATACATGTTTGAATTGGTTTTTCAATTTTCACAAAAGTCTCCTGAGGTATTTATTGAGATTTCAATTCATTCATGCAGAATTTGGATATTAAAAATATTGTCTTCCAATATACAAACATAGTATGTTACTTTAAAAATTTTTCTCTCAACAGTGTCATATAATATATTGGATAGAGAGTATGACACTTTCTAATACAATTATTCCAAGTTATTTGTGTTTATTTTTATCCTATTGTACGCGACATACTTTTCCTCAATTTTACTTTCTGATTTTTGTTGTCGGTATATTGTAAATATATCTTATATTCATATATTGACTGTGAATCCAGCAATGCTGTTTTAATACCTTGTTAATTACAATATTTACTCTGATGTTTTGTTTGCATTTTTCTACAAAAACCATCATCTAGTCTGTGAATAATGAGAATTTTATATTTTCATTTCCAGGTCTTTGACATCCTAAGTTTTCCCTTGCCTTAACACTGGCTAAGACTTTCAGTACAATGGTGACTAAAAGTGATGATATTAGGCATGGTGTTTGAGTGTAAGGTTTTTGAAGACATCCCTGGTCAGATTAATACAATCCTCCACTCTTCTTACTTGCAAAGTTTTTGTGGTTAATTGATACTGATTTTTATCTAATATTCGTACTTCATCTAGTGACATGATCATACATTTTTCTTCTTTATTCTATTAAAACATGATAAACTAGAGGAAGCATTATAGATCACCTCCTAGGTCTGTTGTGAGGAATAAATGAGATTACACATCCAGATTGGTTGGACCGGTGTCTGACACAAAGGAGACACCTTAGGTGTTTCAGTGTGAGGATTCTTACAGCACTGCTTGTAGTGCAGAGAGAAGACAGGATGTCAGAACAGAGGTAAAGAGCCTCTGAGCCCAGCCTTGTAAGGCTTGGTGTTGCTTTAGGACTGACTCTCAATGTTTTCTCCTTTGTGAACAACAAAGAGCAGTGCTTTAAAACATGATTTAGTTGTCCAATTTGTAATACAAGTGCTATAAAACTTAAGCATCTTTTTAAATTTGGCAGAAGAAAAGGGATTCACCTTCACTGCATTGTATCAGCAAGCAGTAGTATGACTAGTATTCCCATACAATAATGATTTCAGTGCATGACAAATAAGAGATATGGTTGTTGGCCTAGATATGTACACATATACACACATATATGCATATATATACATGCATTACTTTAAATAACTCAAAGTTAGAAATAAATGTGAAGAATATCAGTGGTTTTCTCAAATACTGAAATCTTTAAAGAAACTGTAAGCAGAGAATTATATCAATATTTATTAATCAATATTAGAGTCCATAGTGTTATCCAATTTATGATGCATGAAATTGTGGACTTGATGATAAAGAGACAAGATCCAAAGGCAAGGAGTGACCTTGATTTGGGTTCCAAAAGTGATGCTGACTTGGTCGATGTTTAGTGACTTGGACCCTGGGCCACAAAGGAGAAGTTGGGAGTGAGGAGCTCCTGTGACGGAGATACACTAGCCTCTATTTGTCAGTAATGACTTGTTTCACGAATCGAAATGCCTCGCAGTCAGTTAGTGTTCAAACTGTTTTCTTCATACCCATTTCCAGCCCCTGAGCTCTGTCAACCTCCAGGAATGCTTCCTACTGCAGACCAACATTAAGCCATCATCTAATAAGTACACATCCATGCTGGCCGGAGAACATTCTTCAAAGTTGTGGCTGGCCAAAACTTTGATTCCAGAGGTGTAACTGATGTCAAATATATTTCTGAAAGAGAATGTTCTGTGCAGTGGCTGTCAACAGTTGACACTGTAGACTCCAGTCAAAACTATTGTGGTTACAGTGTTACTGCCTACTCAAGAGGCAGAGATTCATTCTACATCTTTAGTGACATGTCAGGATTTGTTCTGTGGATCATTTTGTAGAACCTGCATCTGCTCCTTGTTATTTCAATTAATGCCCTCTCTATGTAGTCACACTAAAAATTTCTTTGAAGTGACAGGAAGTTCTTGAAGGCATTTGGTATGGATTTCCTTCAAAAGGATGGCAAACGTATGGAATCGGGCATTTTGCTTTTACTTAGTTTAGGAAGATCCTCCCAAAGAGTTTGGAATCTAAAAGGAACATTGTGTAAAACAATCTAGACGAAATACTTATGACTCTACTGAGTACACTAAACCGTTTACCAAAATAATAGGGTATAAAAACAAATGAAGTTTAATTTTACTACAAAAACCTTGTGTCTGATAGCTGGTGGCATAAACTTTTCATTATCAATTGAAGTGGCAAAAGAAAGTTAGAAAAAAAGAAAGAGAAGAAAGGTCTGGTTGTTCTTTTAAGTTAATCCTTAGGATATATAGTAAGCCTGGAAACAGTAATAAGAGTCTTTACATGAGTATTTTAATAAATCCAAAAATTGTATGTCCAACTGTCTTTTGAAAATGGAAAGTTTTAAAACTTTGAATTAACTGAGGTATCAATGAATGCATTTCCATTTACTTTTTGGCTTTTTTTTTTTTTTTTTGTAAGTGGACACAAATTATCTATTTTATGCCAGGCTCTGTGCCATGTGATGGGAATAAAATAATGGATAAGGGATATTTCCTACCTTTAAGGCCACCTGCAGTTCTGAGGTTTAGGCAGATAGGCAGTTGCCACATAATAAGATGTTATTCTTCACAACAGTCTGGATAAACAGCTGTAGTAGTTGAGAGCAGAGAGATTTTGATGTTGTGTGCAGAGGAATTTTCACAGAGGAGGTAAAGTTTAAGGGACATTTTAAAGGCTGTATTACTTTTTTTGGCAAGGGAAGATGAATACTTCTGACCCAGTAAATGAAGAGGTGCAACTAGGAGAAAGATCAGGAATGTCAAGTATTGGTGAGGCTGAGAAAGTGACTGTGTGAGGCTGGAGAGACAGATCAATGTCGAGTGATGGAGAAGCTTATATGTTATGCCAGGAAGCTTGGATTTGTTCTCATGTAGGAGAGGGATGTGAAGCAGCAGGGGAAGTTCTGAGTAAGACTTGGAGATGTTAGCAAAAGCAGGTGTGCAAGGAATATGGACTGGAGAAGTTCAGAGAGAGCATGTCGGTTGATTTCAGTAGTCAAGACAAGAAATAATCAGATCCTGAATTAAAGACAGCAGTAGTAGGAGGAATGTTGTTGAGTTATGTAAGAGTATTACACAAGTGGCCACATAAATTATTGTCTGAACTGGGATTTATTTGAGAATAAAAGGAGGACTTTGTAAATATTATTCCCCACCAACAGACTGTAACTCTCCCAGGAAAGCCAGGATGTATGGCCACTTGGATATTAAGACCTGGCTGAAGGGAAAAAGAGAAATGGATCTAAATGGAGTGTTTACCTTCTAGCTTGAATGACTAACAGTACTTCAATTAACAAAGACTGTGAGCAGTAGAATTATGATATGTTTCCTGGGATATGTCTCCATGCTATGGAGAATTTAGTTTTGGTGTGTTGAATTTGAGATAACTGCATGATAGCCAGAAAATGTTATAAGCAGTCAGAAATACATACTTTGTAGCTCAGGAGGTAGCTGTGTGATAGTATTGTGGATTTGACTGGAGCTATGGTCAATCCACTGACTATACTGTAAGGGGATCTGCAAATGTTAGTTGATTTCCATTGGATCACACACCCACTTACTATTAGGAGCTGAGAACAGCTCATGCTCTAAGTAGAGTTTCGTATTTTTCCAAAAAGTCCTTTTTCTTAAATTTTATCTATTCCAATTTCCCTTGCTATTTTAAATTTGAAAGCCAGATGAACATATAAATTGTAGCAGGGCTCATGATGTTGAACACATGATAGAAGGAAGTGGCAGAAAGCTTTGGAAAGTCCAAAGAACAACGAAGAGGAAAGTATGTTTCAAACTTATTCCACATTTTTCTTCCTTCCAGAAAGCGTCTATGTACTCACCACATGATCTACAGAATCCCAAACCAAATTTTCCCCAGACATTCATAAAACATGTTCTTATTCGTTATTATCACACATGTAGGAAAGGAGACCTTTGAATTGGACTCACAGTATTACTAGCTTCGGAGTGCTGTATGTAATGTGAATATCAGCACAGTTTCTGTCATGGGAAAGGAGACATTGGCTGGATTTTCTGGACTCCTTTACTTTGTAAAATGAGAAATTTTCTGCTCTGTATGCGACTCAGTGGACCCATCTAAAGTCTACTTGACTCAAGTAGCTGAATAGTTTTGAATTATAATTTATGTCTAATTGTGGACACACTGAGTTCAAAACCTAAAAGGATTGAATGTTTTTAGCAAATAAGGAAAGAAAAAAAATCTTGTTCAGGGTCATGTGCAGTGGCTTACGCTTGTAATCCCTGCACTTTGGGAGACCGAGGTGGGTGGATCACGAGGTCAGGAGTTCGAGACCAATCTGGTCAACATGATGAAACCCCAAATCTACTAAAAATACAAAAATTAGCCGAGTGTGGAGGTGAGCACCTGTAATCCCACTTACTCAGAAGGTGGAGGCAGGAGAATTGCTTAAACCTGGGGAACAGAGGTTTCAGTGAGCCAAGACTGTACCACTTCTCTGCAGCCTGGGCAACACAGTAAGACTCCATCTCAGAAAGAAAAAAAGAAAAAAAGAATCTTGTTCATTAATCAAAACTCAATTATAAATAGAAATGGGTTCTTATGTCACATTTTCTAAAAGTGATGCTGTGCAAAATATTGTTTTTGGACTTAGAGTCAGGAACCTAAAAGCAAAAATCTTTTATTTTCCTCAAAATTTCCCAGAGACAGTTCAGTTATTAGGATGTAGCATGTAGTTTCATAGATAAATGAAGTAAACATCAAATATTACCTTTCTCTACTTAATACTATAGTAGCTGGGTTATAATAGTGAATGTTCTGGGAGAAAATAAATATTTTCAACATTGCATTATTTAGAATACACATTATTTTTAAAAATTTCACTTAGCTAATTTTGTTAGTAATTTTATTACTTCATTGATATTAGTTCATTTTTACTGTGTAATAATAGAATAAACAATTGTTTTAGGCTTTCTGACTTTCTTTTCCTTTTTTTTTTTTTTAACATAGAGAATTAGCTTAGACATTAATTTCAATTCTTTTCTCATGTTTTTCCCATCAGCCCTGCTGCTTTCTAGCAAGACACCCTACCTGTCATCCAATGAATACCAGACAGAGAGATTCCATCTGTACCTTTTTTTCCTCTCTTAAAATAAGTTTTTAAAAACACACACAAAAATGCAAGGTCATACTATGTTGTCCAGGCTGGTCATAAACTGCTGAGTTTAAGCAATCCTACCACCTGAGTTTCTTGAGTAGCTAGGTTCTGGCATGAGTCACTGTGCCCAGTAATCTATCTACACATTTTATACGTATACATCAAGAATTGATAAATACAAAACAGAAATGGATAAGTGTAACTTAGTCAAATATAAAAGAAATATAAATATAAAACAAATATAGAAGAAACAGAGCTACACACCTCTTATCATAGGACGTGTCATCTTTTGACATTATCGTAAAGTTATATTCTTAGCCTATAGCCTATATTGTAAAGTTATATTCTTAGCTCTATAGACATAGAATTAGTTTATGTGTAAGTTTTTCTGTTAAAAAATATTTTTTAGCAAGGTAATTTTTCCCTTTTTGGAGTGGTGTTACTGTTTTCTGCCATAATGTTATAATAAAATATAAATATAAATAAAAGAAAGAGGTTAAATGGTAAGGAGTCAGGGGCCAAGACGTATTGTTTTAAACAACTACACTCATGGTAATTTGTCACAGCAGCTGTAGAAAACCAGTACATGAACTGATTTAACTTACACCAAACCTATTGCATTGGTTGAATTAGTATCCTTATTTTCAGATAAAAGGAGTGAGGCTCACTGAGGCTGCTGGAGTTGCTTGCTGAAGCCCACCTTCCTCAAAGGTCACCTGTGGGGCTGAAAAGAACTATTTGCTGAGCAGATGTAATATTCCTGGTAGAAATCCAAATCCTGAAAAATTATCCTTCTAGGGGCTTAGAACTTGTTTGTATTTATTTTTAAAACTTTAGATCCAATTATTATAATTTTTTTATGCTATAATGGAGCATCTGCTAATTCACCTACTGTGCTGATGTCTGCAACATGAAAGCAATCCTGAAGTATCTGTGAAACAGAATCCTTAATAGCTAACCTTGGATTCCAGTATAGTCCCACATAAAGTGCATATTTATTCTAAAGTAAAGTAATTCAGACTTCCAAAGAGACATGACTGCCTTGGTTTGGGTTTGCGTTGGGCTTGTGTTGTCCTGATTGCTTGTCTCCTGTTCACTTTTTTTGCCAACTGGCTGCAGAGCTGGGTCCACCCCATCTCCTGTCAGTATCTGGATGAAGCGCCAGTGCTCTGGAGGCCACTCTCTGTCTCCTGTGAACATTCAATGCTGTGTAACCTGTAGCCACTTCCACTCCTCACTCAAGTGAATCACTTAAGTCTCAGTTTTCATTCCTGCAATGAATATATAGTTGATCTCTTGTGCCCACTTTCTCCAGTCACCTAACCCTCATTTTCCTTCTTGCTTTGCTGCATGCCATGTTCTTTCTAAGGCACTAGCAAAGTCTGAGAACTTTTTGCATCATTTATTGTCCAGGATGTGAACATCACCAGCCACTTTTCTTGGAAGATGGCCAAGGCCAATCTCTACCTGTCCATGACTGGGTTTCAAGTGACTTGGGCTGAGGTCACTACCGAAAGCAGACAGAACAGTCTACCCAACAGCATTATTTCACAGTCCCAGATCCTGCTTTCTGTATCCTACCTCTTGTACTATGTCCATGTCATTGGGATCTACTGCTCCTTTTTAATGACTTTCAGAGATAGCAACCTCTGTCATTCTGTGTGTGTACTGTTGAGTCTTATTTCTGCATTCTTATCTTCTGAGTGTATCTTTTGCAAGCATTAACACATCACAAATGTGACTGCATAGCTAAGAAGTAGCATAAGCTGCCATCTAGATAAAGTTTGATGGCTAGAGTCAACTCATGAGAAGACCTTATCTTATCTTGTATGCAAGTGATTGAGCCATTTTCTTCTATCTTTGTTAACCTCATGTCTCTCTGGTCCAAGTGGACATGCCCTGTTTGAAGTGTTGAATTGGGGGGAAATGGCCAAAAGAAGCTTGCTGTTTTTCTTTCTTCCTCCCACCTTTTAATTTGGCTTCAGCCTGTAATGACTTGGCCTGTCTTCGTGGTCACTTAGTTCCTTGACTTAAAAGAAAAAAAAAAAATCATGTGTGGGATTTTACCCTTTCTGAAAATGACCTTAGAATAGCCAAATGCCACTACAAAATCCAAAATGGGAGAAAGAAAACACAACTTAAATATCAGAAGGAAAATTCCACGGAATTAGGGAGTAGTTATTCTATAAATGTGCTAGGTTTTATTGAGTTTTGAGAAGAATTTGTTGGCATAAAAATAAACATTTTCAGTTATGGGTATTGACAGATACTGTGTTTTAAGAAAAACAGTTGGCTCATTCACTGAAATTTGGATTATCAAGAATTCATATCAGAAGATGTTCAACTGAAGACTTTAAACCATGGGAAAGTCTTATATTAAGAAATTAAAAAATAAATAAATAAAATCCCAGGAGTGAGCCCTGAGAACTGGCACCTCAGCATATTTTAACTCTGCCAAGTGTGTTAGGCTGCCAAGAATTGAGTGAGGTGCTAAGAAACCGTATGGCAGAGAACCCCCACAAATGAGAAATAGTCTATAAATTAAACTGTGCCTTTACAAAGCAACCAAACTTGCCTGTGTATGATATTCTCCAAAGGGGGAAAAACTGTTCTAGGCTTTCTTTGCGTTGCATGTTGTCTCTGAAAGGTTGTCAGTGAGCATCCTCTTTTATGTTGTCCCCTTAGGATCACTATGTCCTAACAGTGCCCAATCTGGGACTGTCTACTCTTTACCTACTGGAAGTGCAAGTGCTGACCCCAGGAGGGGAGGGGCTGGCCACCATCAAGATGTTCCGAACACTGGAGCTTATAATTTATGCTTATAATTTGAAGAAAACAAAAGCTATCACAATGGGAGAGTTTGATAACTTCTAAAATTTTTGTTGGATAAATGCTTTTCTGATATTCCTTCATGGAAATTCCATTTAACAAAAGTTTTTGGTAATTTTTAAGACTCTTTGAGCAAATACAAAAGGATTATGGTTTGATTAAATAATGGTGAGCTTAAGAAAAGAAGCTTGTCTTTTTTTGTTACTGTTTTATGGTTAGGGGAAAGCATCAAGGAGGAAGAGTAAAACAGGAAAAGGAGAGAGTGTTTGTACATTCAGATTCAGAATAGGAAAGACATGATCATAGGAAGGAACATCTGCCTGGGTCTCATGTTTTCCAACAAAGAAAGGTAATTCTGTCATTTATCTGATATGTTTAAAGGGATGTGACTGAAATATTTTGTCACTTCTTAGGATCCCATCTTAGGCATCATCATCCTCATCATTACAAGCCTTCTCCAGAAAGATACTAAACTGTTCAAAAAGATTTTTTGAAATTACATGGATGTGTAAGCTTGTTGAACTTCGGCTACGAGACATGCACACTTCCAGAGGCAGTGGGAACTGCTCAGAAGTTCGTACTCTCCTATGTGACTTTACTGCAGGAAGAACTTCTGTCAATCACGGATGCATCTGGAGACAAATGTGAAACAGTAGATTGGTGAAGACAGACACCAATTCCTTACAAGCTTGGAGAAAATGAAGAATAGGCCTGTTTAACACTAAATCTTGTTTTCTTGTATAGTGTCACTCATTTCTGTTGAATTACAGCATAATTCAGTTTTACCTGAATTTCTAGCACCAAACTTCCTTGCAAAAAGTAGAATAACAAATACACAATTCACACATAACACTAACGAAGCATAAATCTAATCAATAAAATATATTTTTGACTAAATTATTGATTTGATATGAAAAATCAACTAAGATTATATAGCATTGTTTATTTGAATTTTTCATAAGATCATTTTTATCGTGGGTTAATAAGTTTAACCGTTTTATCCAGGGTAACTGAAAATGTGTAATTTAAAACATGCCAGCGAATTTAAATAATTATTGCATAAATTTAACTTTATAAAATTTAATTATGTTTCTTCTGTCTGGATAATAGACATTAGACAGGTATTTCTAATTAGGATGGTAATTATGAAACTTACATCTCTCTTAAAAAATTCTAAAACAGCTCTTTTGGGCTTCTAATTTCAATATAATATTTAATAATTTAAATTTTATTGGTGTTTTTGGAAGAAAAATGCTATTAATGGGTAATCAAAATGTTTCTCTTATGAATTTTAATAAGCTCCAATATTATTCAAATGATCAAAAATATAGTTATCTTTTTTGAATTTGAAAAATGTGATTGCTCTAATAAAGGGTAAAAATCTGTTTTTTGACAAACATAGTTTTGAGGCCTAGTTCTGTAATATGTATTATTGAAATTAGATACATTTCTGTAATGTGAGAAAAATACATCCTTTAATTGTATTGACTACTAAAAAAATTGAGCTCATCAAAAATGTTGTCATCAAATACAGGTAACTTTGCTCCTTTGGATGAATTTATCTGTGTTACCCTGTTTTTCTACATGAAACTCCATAGAGTGATGTTTGTAAACAAACATGTACTCTTTTCAGTCTTTCACTCTTTTAACATGATATGGTAGAAAAGATAAAGTTTGTGGCAGGTAATTTTTTATAATGTTTATTAAATGAAGTTCAAAGATTAAAAATACATCTATCTCCTGAAAACCTTAGACTCTATACAGAGTTTCATCACAACTCCAGACTATTGACTTTTGGGGCTGGATAGTTCTCTGTTGTGAAGAGTTGTCCAGTGCATTGTAGGATTTTAGTAGCATCCGCAGTTTCTCCTTACCGGATACCAGTTGCACCCTCCCCAGGGTTGAGACAACCAAAATGTCTCCAGATATTGTCAACTGCCTCCTGACGGGATGGTAACCCTGACAGAAAACCATTGCTAGAGAATGATCTTTACTGAATAGATAAGAATTTGCCCTTTGCAAGAAACCCAGTAAATTACTAGGGCAAGTCACCGAAAACTAAGAGACAGCTAAGAAGTTACTACGCTTGACTTCAAAGGCCTAAACTGTGTATTTTATGTCCACCAAACAACCTGATTAAAAGACAGAATTTTGACTTGTGTCCATATCATATAAATTCAAATACTAATTTTGCTCTAGGTATCCGTAAATGTCATTTGTGATATTGACTTATTTATATGATGCTCTTGCTTATGTTGTGAGTTTTCAAGTTTACTCATTTTTTTTGTTGCAAATCACTCTTAAAACTTATAAGCTTTCACATTATAAGCAGAACACAAAGGCTAAATATCTGCTGCATGTACTTCAAAGTTTATAAGATATAAACAGATCTGTAAAGATGTTGACTCTTTTCTATGGTTTTGCATGGTCAGACTCAGTGTCAGGTATGGAGAGGATTCTCAAGACTGTCTTACCTCTATTGAATATTTTAGTGAGTTATATGATTTACACAGTGATTAACAGAGGTCTATGTGAAATTATTTTACCCCTTTACTTAATTATATTGTAATGTGCAGATAATAAAATTTCTACCTTCTCATCTAAATGGTCTGTAGAATTCATGTCCCTTAGTCATTTAAAGTCAGTATTTATTTATGTGTGCAATATTGATTTTTGTGTATATCTGTCATATTATTTAGAGAGAAGTGATTTTGTAAAAAATGTTTTGTAAAAAACAAAAAAAAGTATTGTAAATAGTGTTGATAATCTGTGACTCATTATTTTCATGTTAGAATTTGTACATACGGTTCAGTAATAAAGCATCTTTAAACCAGACCAACTCATTTCTTTCCTTCTTTCTTTTTTTTTTTGAGACGGAATCTCACTCTGTCTCCCAGGCTGAAGAGCAATGTCTTGGTCTCAGCTCACTGCAACCTCCACCTCCTGGGTTCAAATGATTCTCCCACCTCAGCCTCCCAAGTAGCTGTAACCACCACACCAGGCTAATTTTTGTAGTTTTAAGAGAGATAGGGTTTCACTATGTTGATCTGGCTGGTCTCAAACTACTGACATAGTGATCCACCTCCTTAGCCTCCCAAAGCACTGGGGATTATAGGCATGAGCCACTGTGCCTGATCTCTTTTTTAATTATTGTTACACTTTAAGTTCTGGGATACACATGCAGAACAAGTGGGTTTGTTACATAGGGATACATATACTATGGTGGTTTCCCCCACCCATCAACCTGTCATCTAGGTTTTAAGCCCTGCAAGCATTAGGTATATGTCCTAATAGGATATATACCACCCCCTGATAGGCCTCAGTGTGTGATATTCCCCTCCCTGTGTCCATGTGTTCTCATTCTTCAACTGCCATTTGTGAGTGAGAACATACGGTGTTCGGTTTTCTGTTCTTGTGTTAGTTTGCTGAGAATGATGGTTTCCAACTTCATCCATGTCCCTACAAAAGACATGAATTCATTCTTTTTATATGGCTACATAGTATTTCATGGTGTATATGTGCCACATTTTCTTTTTATTATTATTATTATTATACTTTGAGTTCTAGGGTACATGTGCATAACGTGCAGGTTTGTTACATATGTATACTTGTGCCATGTTGGTGTGCTGCACCCATCAACTCGTCAGCACCCATCGACTCGTCATTTACATCAGGTATAACTCCCAATGCAATCCCTCTCCCCTCCCCCCTCCCCATAATAGGCCCCGGTGTGTGATGTTCCCCTTCCCGAGTCCAAGTGATCTCATTGTTCAGTTCCCACCTATGAGTGAGAACATGCCGTGTTTGGTTTTCTGTTCTTCTGATAGTTTGCTAAGAATGATGGTTTCCAGCTGCGTCCATGTCGCTACAAAGGACACAAACTCATCCTTTTTTATGGCTGCAGAGTATTCCATGGTGTATATGTGCCACATTTTCTTAATCCAGTCTATCACTGATGGGCATTTGGATTGGTTCCACATCTTTGCTATTGTAAAGAGTGCTGCAACAAACATATGTGTGTATGTGTCTTTGTAGTAGAATGATTTATAGTCCTTTGGGTATATACCCAGTAATGGGATAGCGGGTTAAATGGTACATATTGGGGAAAATTCTTGCAATGTATCCATTTTTTTTTAAAGAAACATTTTTGCTGGGCACAGTGGCATGCACCTGTAGTCTCAGCTACTCAGGAGGCTGATTTTGAAGGATCACTTGATTCCTGAATATTTGAGGCCAGCCTGGGCAACATGGCAAGGCCCTGTCTCCAAATAAAAAAAGAAAGCAAGGAAGTTTCTTGCATTTAGGAGAAAAATGGACAGTTTCTGCTGCCAAGGAGACTCAAAAAGGCTCTTTGCACAGCAGTGTGAATGGAATTTGAGATCTGGTAAATGTTAACAAGACAGCACTTCATCCTAATGAAAGTATCTTGGAGTTTGACAATCAACCTTTCAAATTTCTATCATGTTAAAAGTTGTAACTCCTGATGGTTTTACTGGCATTTTAAATCAAGGAACTAGAATTTTAAGTTGTTTTTTTTTGTTGTTATTTTTTTTTTTTTTTTTTACTCATATGTCTGTTTTTGTACTACATATGTACTGCATACCATCTTGAAAGCCTTTAATTCTTAAAGAAGAGTTTTCAGAGGCTTCTACATCCCCACTTTGAAATGCATTTGACTCATAACTGCTGATGAATTGAAACAAAATGTATAAGGAAAAAAAAGGATAAGAAATAAAGTGATGTTATCCTGGGGAACGTGGATCTTTATTTTTTCTATAAAATCAGTGATTTATGTATTTATTCGCCTATTCAGCAAAGATTTTCTCTTTCTCTCCTGTGTACCCAGTCTGGTTCAAGAGGTGGGACATTGTTTAAAAAAGACAAACTCCCGTTTTCATGGATTCTTCATTCTAACAGAAAAGGACAAGCTGGGTGCAGTAGCTCATGCCTGTAATTGCAGAACTTTGGGAGGCTGAAGCAGGTAGATCACCTGAGGGCAGGAGTTTGAGACCAGCCTGGACAACATAGTGAAACCCTGTCTGTATTAAAAATACAAAAAAAAAAAAAAAAGAAGAAGAAGGAGAAAGAAAGAAAAGGACAGACCACAGACCACAAATAAGTAATGGTAATATATGTAAAAGGCCAGAGAGTACAGTGGCTATGGAGGAATGAAGGCACATCATTGTGTTACCCAGGACAGAAGGAAGTTCCTGGGTAACACAAGGGAACACTCAGGATTCCAATGAGGCTTGCGAACCCCTACACAAGAGATGGTGGAACACCGAGGGCCTGGGCAACAGAGAGACCCTGTGTCTGCAAAAAAAAAAAAAAAAATTCATAGTACCAACTACTTGCATGGTTGAGGCAGGACAACTGCTTGAGCCCAGGAGGTCAGGGTTGCAGTGAGCTATGATCACATCTGAGTTCCAGTCTGGGTGACAGAATGAGAATGAGAACTTAGCCCCTGGAGTAGTTGGGACTACAGACGCCCATCACCATACCTGTCTAATTTTTGTATTTTTAGTAGAGAAAAGGTTTGACCATGTTTGTCAGCCTGGTCTTGAACTCCGGACCTCAAGCAATCCACTCACCTCAGCTTCCCAAAGTGCTGCAGTTACAGGCATGAGCCACTGTCCCTGGCTGCCAATTTTTTTAAAGGAGTCTCTCTCCCTCTCTCCCTCTCTCTCTCTTTTTTACTTCGTATTTTGAGAAAATTATAGATTAACACGCAATTATAGAAAAATAATAGAGATTATTAATTGTCCTGAATCACCCTTCAATGGTGACATCTTCAAAACAGGGAAGTACAATATCACCACCAGGAAATTTACATTGATACAAATCATTTCCTTTATTCAGATCTCATAGATTTTACATGCACACAGTTATGTGCATGTGTGAGTGTTTGTGTGTATTTTGTTCTATGCAATTTTATACATAAATTGTTTGTAATTAGTTTATACAAATAAGTCATTGTGTTTTAAGCAAATGAACATTTAAGGGACACACAATGACTTAAATAAATTAGTTTTAATGAGGAAATCGCATATTTTTGCACATTTCCATAGGTCTAAGTACATTTAACATTATGCTGCCTTTAATTTTAACACTTTAGGAATGATCAACTCAATATTCATGTAGTGCCAGCTTCAATTTCTGTTGATTAATTGTTTTCACAAAGTGGCTGAACAGCTAATAAGTCTGTCTAGAAGGAAGACTTGGAAGTCTTGTCCAAGGAAATTAAATGTATTGAGTATGAATATAGAATTGAAAAACCATTTCACTGAGAAATTTTGGCGCACATTTACAGTCTAGATGTTGATTTAAGAAAATAAACAGAATAGTGTAATTCTTTATTGGTTACAAAATGAAAAATGGCCCAAAGCAGAAAGAAGAATTGAGTTTCAGATTAAGTTAATACTTAAAGACTGAGTTTTGCATAACTGACTCTGATGATTAGCACAACTCTAACCCTGGGACAGAGGCTTTCAAAACTAGCTTGCCTATTAGAACTCCCAGAGGAACTTTTAAGAAGTCCAATGTCCACTGGCACCTAAAGATCAGGAGGGAAGAGTGGACATTAGTACTATTTTAAAGGGTCTCCAGCTGATTCTAATATGTGCCCAGTGCCGCAAACTGCTCTTCCAGGTCATGAGAGGCTACTGAATGATAAACACTAGAAACATTCCTTCTTGCAGAGCTGAAGAAGGAAAAATTCATATTGAAGCATCACAAGAGTACACTGTTTTTCTCCCCAAATTCCCTGGATGAAGTTATATAAAAAGATGTAAATACAGATATGAGAATGCATGCTAATACATACACATGTAGATAAATACAGGTATAGATATCACAGGCATTTTCCTTTAAGTCTTTTTTTTTTTTTTAACTTTTTTTTTAGAGAAGTTTTTTCACTTTTGTTGCCCAGGCTGTAGTGCAATGGCACAATCTTGGCTCATGGCAACCTCCGCCACCCAGGTTCAAGTGATTCTTCTGCCTCAGCCTCCCGAGTAGCTGGGATTATAGGTGCAAGACACCATGCCCAGCTAATTTTCGTATTTTTAGTAGAGATGGGGTTTCACCATGTTGGCTAGGCTGATCTCGAACTCCTGACCTCAAGTGATTCATCCACTTCGGCCTCCCAAAGTGCTGGGATTATAGGTGCAAGCCACTGCACCTGGCCTCTATCTTCTTTTAAGTATAATTGGGAATTTATCTTCAGAAATGTTGATAAAATATAGGACTAGTCAAATGTAATTTGCGATGCTGTAGAGTATTATTGGTAGAAACAATTTCTCTTTTCTGAGTTTTGTGAAATAGCTTTCAAGGGGTAGCCGTTAGTGATTTAAGGGCAGTCACACAGACAGCCAATTAGCATGGATCAGTCATTATATGTACAGCACTAGGACTATCATGCAATCCAAAACTGATGCTAACTTGACTTTTTCATCCCCAATATCTCCTTCACCATCAAACAGCATCCAGTCAAATTCACTTGGCTTCATTATGTACAAGGGGAAGCATCTTGCACTCCTTTGTAGAGTGGTCCACCTCAGTGTGACACAGAATGGATTAAAAGGCCTTGCCTGTAGCTTGTTGTAGTTTACTTGAGAGACCACTAATAGGATTAACTTCCACAGCTAATATTTACTGAGGACTCACTAATTGTAAATAACACCAAGTGTATTACTAGTATTCCTCTATTCATTTCTACAGCCACCCTATGGCTGGCCATATTTTAAAGGTGAAGACAGTGAAGCAAAGATCATTTAAGTCAATAGCTCAAAGTCACATAGCTACTGATCGGCAGAGCCTTAATATAAACCTAGACCATTGGGTTTATATTCCAGTGTCCTTGTAGTTAACAATTAATCTTTTCTGCTTCCAAGACTATCCTCCCATAAGAGCAAGTTGCAAAAGATATTACATGGATTATAGCAAGTAAGCACATGGTTTTATATTTGTGTATATAAATATATGGGTAAATATGTATATCTGTATAAAGTGCTCTGTATGTATGCATAGAATACTTTGTATACATGTGTAAAATACTCTGTATTTCTGCATAAAATACTATATATATGCTTTAGATACTATGTATATATTAATGATACAGAAGAGTTCCCTGACCCCCTGAATAGAACATGCGACAAGGGTGTGGCTTGTCTGTTCTGCCATTGTGCTCTCAAACCCCTTATGGGAGGGGGACCATGCAGATGGACACATGCAGAATCTGGGCAAGTGCTTTTGGGCTCCAGCCCCACAGTAGTGTCTAGGGGTGGGTACCTGCAATTCCCAGAGCCCCAGGGGGCATGTTACAGTGCTTTTAGCTTCACTATCCACAGATACCATAAGTGTTAACTAGTTCAGTGCCCTCTTGATACACAGGCCCTTGTTTGGCATTCAGGAAGAATCAAGTCACACAAACAAATTTAAGGATGGCAAATGTGGGGGATTATATTGCCAGATGGAGGCGGCTGTTGTGAGATGGATGGGAAGCAGGAAAGGGGATGGTGTTAGAAGATGATCTTCCCCTGGAATTTGACCATCCCATGGCTCGTCTCCTCTCTAACCACCCCCAGTCAAAGTCCTCTCAACATTCAAATCATCCTTCTCTTGTCTCCTTCTCTGCCACATCACTCTTCCACTCCTTTGCTCTTCTGCTTGTGAAACGTGGGGTTTGGAGTTTATATGGGTAGAGGATAGAGGGATTTGGTGGGCCAAAAGGCAACATTTGGGCCCCAAAACAGGAATGCCTGTTCTTGTTTAGGGCCACAGGTTTCCAGGCTTGAGAGTGGGGCCTTTGCTGGAGGATCACCCTCTTCTACCCAGTATTTTCTGCCTCCTGTCTATATTATTTATACTGTAGGATATATATATAGGATATGTATATATAGGATATACATATAGGATATGTATAATTAAATATTTTGTATGTAAGTATAAATACTATGTCTATATATGTATGGAATACTATGCATATAATTATGAAATTTGATATATATGTATAAGATGCATATGATACTAAATATTGTCTGTGTAGATGTGGAGAGAAAGTTAAATGGTGATGTGACTTGATATGCTGGAGGAGTTTTTTGTTCTGTTTTATTTTGAGCTACATTTTATTTATTACTACATTTTACTTACTTCTGAATTGATTCTAATATGCAGCTGGAGAGACAACCACAGCCATATGTAGTTGTCCAAACTCTCCATGCAGAAATGAAGACTTACAATTTGACCAGACCTAACTTTCTTGCAAGACTCCCTGGGTTTTACCACTGGCATGTATACTAGTGAATATGGGTAACCCTTAAATTCTTTTGCAAAAGCAATTTCTTTTTCTTTTTTCTCTTCCTCATCCAGGTAGCATGAGACAATTCATAATCATTTTTATTTTACAAAGAACGTTATCCCTACTTTTAATTTCTGTGTAAACTTTGAAAACATGAGGAGACACACTTTGAAGGACTTAGTCAAAGACTTGACAATTACTATATTTATATAGTCATCAGTTTTGTTTGTAGTGATTCATTCTGTGGTTTGCAAATATTGGCATTTTTCCCACTTACAATAACTTCCAGGGAAATAGACAATCAGATGATGAATTTGTAGTGCTAGAGGTTTTAAAAAGATAATGAAAAAGAATGCTTTTTGCAAGTTTGCTTTGACAAAATATTCTATGTTTTGATAAAGTAAAAGTGGTGAGATTAGATTTGGCTCAATTCCACCCTTATTTGCACACAGTGCAAAATATCTGCCAAGTCAAATTAGGCTATAAATTGAAGATGCATGTTGTGGATATTTTTCATGGGCAAATATTTTCCGACATTCTTACCACATTTTGTATAGAAATAAATGATTATTGAATGAACTACCTGAAAGGTGAACTATCTCAAATGTGAACTTTATGTATATAGTTACTTTCAACATAAGAAAGGTTTATTGACTGGGAAGTATTTGAAGATACAATATTATTATTTTTCCACATGAAGATAATTTTATGTTTCCCCAAATTAATTGCATGCCATGGATTAAGACAACATTTACAGTATTTACTACTAAAGTGTGCCCAAAGGTAGTAGGATTAGAGGTAATAGTTAATAAAGGGTACACAAGTATTCCCATAGAAGCCACGAAAAGCATTTCAATGCCTTCCTTATTATCAAATCTACTTACCACACTTCCTTTAACCAAAACATCTCGGTTTGTGACTCTTGTTCCAAGCTTGAGAGAAGATGCCAATGAGTTGTCATGCCCTGCATTATCAAAGAGACTTTCCCCTAGAGTTCTAACAGAAGTGTTACCAAACCCAAGCCAAAGCCCAATTCTGTACATATGCCAGGATTTGCAAATCCCAGCCCTACAGCTGTCTCCAAAGTGCTGGTGTGGGTGATCCACCACTGTACAGACAGTGGTGTCTTGTACCTTTATTTCTGTTCTCTTACAGGTGCTGTATTGTCATTTGGACAAACGTCAGCTTCCTCTAGCAAGGCCCAAACCCAAAACATCAGCTTCACTTAGTTGCTGACTATTCTAGCACTTATATGAAGTGAAGAAGACGCTGAGGAGTCCTACAGGGAGTGGATTCTGAGTCCTGCCAAGGAGTTTGGTATCTTAGAGAGGCCAAAAGCCACCCCACTGTGTATCACAAAAACAGCTTAAATCAACATACATTTTATGCTATCAAAAACACAATGGTGAACTTGAAATGCATACTTTAGGGAGATGGATGACATATCTTGGAAGTCTCTGTCAAGTTTATAGGGCGTCTTTTGCATGAATTTTTTACTGGCTTAAGAAATCATTTGCTAGGCATGCTTTTTGTTTTAGGGTTATTGTCTTTTCACCCTGCCCCGCACAAGACATTTAAGACTTGGCTCCAGGCAATTTTCTTTTTGAGTGTCCAGGATCCTTAGGCTGGGAGGCTTTAGTCCTGTAGGAAACAAAGGCTGAGCTTTGGGATTGGCACGGGGCCTTCCACTCATTTCTCGCATAAGGGAGGAGACTTAGATATCTGAGTCTATAAGCAAAGCTTGGCCAACCTAGGGAGGCACTTAGCGCTGGCCACTGTCAAAAATAATCTAGCTCTGGTAAAATACTTGAAGCAGTTTAATCTGAGCCAAATACGAGTGACCAAGGTCTGTGACATAGCCTTCAGGAGACCCTGGGAATATGTGCCCAAGGTGGTCAGAAAACACTTACAAAACTAAGTTTTATACATTTTAAGGAGACATAAGATCTAAGTCAATCCATGTAAGATGTTTATTGGTTCCGTCTAGAAAGGTGGGTACCACTGGAAGTGGAGGACTGAGGGCAGGTCCGTGATGTAGGCAGATAGAAAGATTTTCTGACTGGCAATTTGTTTACAGAGATTGTCTAAAGACCTGGATTCAATACAAAAGAAACATCTGGGTTAAGATAAGAGGCTTCAGTGAGCTATGATTGTACCACTGTACTACAGTGTGGACAACAGAGTGATACCCTGTGTCAAAAAAGAAAAACAAACAAACGAAAAGATTGAGAAGGGGTGAAGGGGTTGTAGAGACCAAGGTTCCTATTATGCAGATGAAGTCTCCAGGTAGCAGGCACCAGAGACAGTAGATTGTAAATGTAAATGTTTCTTACCAGACTTAGATTCTGAGTTGATTCTCCCCTGGATCAGGAAAAAGACCTGGAAAAGGGAACAGGATTTCCTGTAGAATTTAGATTTTCCCCAGGAGTCAACTTTGCAGGACTATTCCTTTTTTTTTCTTTTCTTTTCGTTTCTTCTTTCTTTCTTTCTTCTTTCTCTCTCTCTCTCTCTTTCCTTCCTTCCTTCCTTCCTTCCTTCCTTCCTTCCTTCCTTCCTTCCTTCCTTCCTTCCTTCCTTCCTCTCTTTCTTTCTTTCTTTCTTTCTTTCTTTCTTTCTTTCTTTCTTTCTT
>NC_044997.1:3158769-3171386 GCF_008728515.1 Papio anubis
AGTCTTATTTACCTTAATAAGACCACCTCCCCTGTGTGCTGAACTGGACAGTCAACGACGGGTAAGAGGACACTATCCCCATCGGAGCCTAAGACAGGAGAGCCGCCCTTGCTGCTGCCTTATCCCATGACAGGCCTAGAAGACGGGGATGAGATGACCCAACCTAAGGCAGGCGCAGTTCCCGAGGGGTCATTTCTTATCATAAAATAATAAAAAGGGGGACCTGTCCGGAGCTGCGCACCCCGGCCATAGCAAATAATAATTAATGATTAAACACCCGAGCTCTATTCCTTTCCACCTTCTACCTCCTCCCTAGATTTGTTGTTTCTCTTTTGTATCAATACCTCATAAAAGATGGCACTCTTCCTGTTTTTTCTTCACCTGTTTTTCCCCCGCACCGCGAAAATTGTTACTTTGTAGCGCAGGCACCATCCTGCGCCCGGGAAAATTACCAACTGACAGCGCAGGCGCAACATGACATCCGACCAGAGAAACCAATACCTACCTAGCCACACCCTCCGCGATGAGATCATCTCCGCCTCTGGCCCAACCCCTTCCCCTCCAAGTGTATATAAGGCATTGCATTACCGCCATTAAACGAGACTTGATCAGAGCACTGTCTTGTCTCCATTTCTCGTGTCTCTTGTCCCCCAAATTCCCACTCCCTCCTCCAGGGCCTGCTTCGACGATCCCACGGGCCGGGATACATGACATGATTGTATATTTAGAAACCTCCATCATCTCAGCCCCAAATCTTCTTAACCTGATAAGCAGCATCAGCAAAGTTTCAGGATACAAAATCAATGTGCAAAAAACACAAGTGCTTCTATACACAAATAGTGGACAGAGAGCTGAATCATGAGTTCACTCCCATTCACAAGTGCTACAAAGAGAATGAAATAGCTAGGAATACAACTTACAAGGGAGGTGAAGGACCTCTTCCAGGAGAACTACAAAGTACTGCTCAAGGAAATAAGAAAGGACACAAACAAATGGAAAAACATTCCATGCTCAGTGTAGGCAATATCAATATCATGAAAATGGCCTTGCTACCTAAAGTCATTTATAAGTGTAATACTATCCCCATCAAGATAACACTGACTTTCTTAACAGAACTAGAACAAACTAATTTACATTTCATATAGAAGCTAAAAAGGAGCCCATATACCCAAGACAATCCTAAAAAAAAAAGAACAAAACTGGAGTCATTATGCTATCTAACTTCAAACTATACTACAAGCGTATGATAACCAAAACAGCCTGGTACTGGTATCAAAACAGATAAAGAGACCAATGGAAAAGAATAGCGGTTCCAGAAATAATACCACACATCTACAACCATCTGTTATTTGACAAACCTGAAAATAACAAGGAATGAGGAAAGAATTCCCTATTAAATAAATGATGTTGGGAAACCTGGCTAACCATATGCAGAAAACTAAAATTAGACCCCTTCCTTAATCCTTATACAAAAATTAACTCATGATGGATTAAAGACTTAAGCATAAAATGTTAAAACATAAAAACCCTAGAAGAAAACTTAGGCAATACCCTTCAGGACATAGGCATAGTCAAAAACTAATAACAAAAACACCAAAAGCAATGGCAACAAAGCCAAAATTGGCAAATGAAATCTAATTAAACTAAAGAGCGTCTACACAGCTAAAGCAACTACCATCAGAGTGAATAGTAAACTTATAGAATGGGAGAAAATTATTGCCATCTATCCATCTGACAAATGACTAATATCTAGAATCTACAAGAAACTTAAACAAATTTACAAGAAAAAAACAACCCCATCAGAAATTGGACAAAGGATAAGGACAGGCACCTCTCAAAAGAAGACATTTATGCAGCCAACAGACATATGAAGAAAAGCTCATCTTCACTGGTCATCAGAGAAATGCCGATCAAAAGCATAATGAGATACCATCTCACACATGTTACAATGGCGATCATTAAAAAGTCAGGAAACAACAGATGCTGGAGAGGATGTGGATAAATAGGAAAGTTTTTACACTGTTAGTGGGAGTATAAATTAGTTGACCACTGTGGAAGACAGTGTGATGATTCACAAGGATCTAGAACCACAAATACCATTTGACCCAGCAATCCCATTACTGAATATATGCCCAAAGGATTATAAATCATTCTACCATGAAGACACATGCACACATATTTTGACTGCAGCACTCTTCATAATAGCAAGGACTTTAAACCAACCCAAATTCCCATCAATGATAAACTGGACAAAGAAAATTTGGCACCTATACATTGTGGAATACTATGTAGCCATAAAAATTTGAGAACTTCATGTCCTTTGCAGCAACATAGACGAAGCTGGGAACCATCATTTTCAGCAAACTAACACAGGAACAGAAAACCAAACACCACATGTTCTCACTCATAAGAGGAGTTGAGCAATGAAAACACATGGACACAGGGAGGGAAACATCACACACTGGAGCCTTTCGGGGTTGGGGGCATAGGGGAGGGATAGTATTAGGAGAAATACCCAATGTAAATGATGGCTTGATGGGTGCAGCAAACCACAATGATGCACGTATACTTGTGTAACAAACCTGCACATTAGGCATGTATATCCCAGAACTTAAAGTAAAATAAATAAATAAATAAATGGCAAACCTAAATACAGAAAGAGTGTGTTTGCTATACTTATGTGGCCACACATACAACTTACTATCATAAATTGGAATTAGTGGTAAATTTTGAGTATGAACTATCTATGCAAATAAAAAACGTTTATAGTCAAATGACTTATGACTATACATATGGTATCAAGGCTGTTACTATGCATTTGATATGTATTTATTTAAAGTGAGGGATGCTAGGTTAGATGTGGTGGCTGACACTTGTAATCACCACTCTAGGAGGCCCAGACAGGAAAATTTATTCAGTTTAGGAGTTTGAAACCAGCCTGAGTAACATAGTGAGATCTCAGCTCTACAGAAAATAGAAAAAAAATTAGTCAGGTGTAGTGGTGCATACCTGTGATCCCAACTAATTTGAAGGCAAATGTAACAGGATCACTTGAGACCAGTGGAGGATGCAGTGCACCATCACTGCACCACTGTACTCCAGTGGATGACAGACAGAGAGACCTTGTCTCCTAAAAAAAAAGTAATAGTAAATAATAAAGTGAGGAGTTGCTGACTATGTTCATGTTCAAAAACCATACTTGGGCGGGTGTAGTGGCTCCTGCCTGTGATCCCAACGCTTTAGAAGGCCAAGGTGGCTGGATCACTTGAGGTCAGGAGTTGGTGACACACTTGGCCAACATGGTGAAACCCTGTCTCACAAATCAGCCGGGAATGGTGATGGATGCCTGGAATCCCAGCCACTCATGTGACTGAGACAGGAGAATTGCTTGAACCTAGGAGATGGAGGTTGCAGTTATTGGAGATTGCACCATTGCACTCAAGCCTGGACAACAGAATGCAACTCAAAAAACTAAAACAAAAACAATACTTACGGAGCATGAACCTGATGTGTAACCTTAAAACACAACTCAGTAAAATGATTCTGTGGCCAGACCTGAACATTTCCTGGTGCTTTCATATTACAAAGCCTTTTATTCAATTAACTAAATTATTTAATTTTTAAAGTTTTGGTTCATGTTATAATTATATATATTTATGAAGTATAATATGGTTTTGATATATGTTTATAATATGGAATAATTAAATCAAGTGTATTAACCTATCTATCACCTCACATACTCACTTTTCTGTATCAAGGCCATTTGACATTTACTCTCAGCAATTTTGAAATATACAACTCATTACTATTAACTGTAGTCACCCTACTGTGCGACAGATCTCATACACTTATCTGCACCAAGTCGTTGGTACATTTTCTCCTGAAAGGCTAGCATTCACAAATCCACATTCTGTAAATAATTCAGGAATGCATAACCTCAGAAGTGTGTCTGCCTACAGGGCATACTAGGAAAAGAGTACCCTATAGAGAAGCAAAGGGCATATTCAAATTAGGATTTTCTGTGAAAGTATTGTGCTGTTGTTTCATTAATTAGACACGTGTGTAGGGAGGTCATAAACCATGCAGGAAGTCTTTCTTGGTGAGGATCAGCCTCCTGACACCTGAAAGGAAAGCAGTTAGCCTCTGGAAGCCTTTAGAACACACTAGGTGTCTTCTCTGTTGAGGTCATCTCAGCCCTGGACATCCTCACAGGGACCACACTGGAGGAAGAGGCACCTATCTTTATTCTCCACCCTTCCTTGAATTTCCCACCAGTGATACCGTCCCCATAACTTTAAAAATTGATCAAAGAAAAACAGAGGGGTAGAAACAAAACTCTAGCAAGCTTGCAGAATATTCAGCATTAATCCCTAGATCAGCTAGCTCTCTGATCTTCCTATTGGTTTGGTATCTTTGGCCTGAGCCTAGAATATAGCTTCCCATAACTGCTTTATAAATAACAACTTAAGCATTGTGAAAAGTGAAGTTCTCCCTTTGAGATGTTCTTTCAGGTTCTGCATACCAAAAAAAAAAAAAAAGTGATGTATTGCCTGTTTATAATGACTGATGCCAGCTGGTCTAAAGGACCCTGCAAGGTGTTGACTCACCAAAGAATGCTGTTGGCACATCCTGATTACTTCATCCCCCTTATACTGACCAGTGAATGACCCCAATGTTCTAGCGCCTTGATTTCCACGATCCCCTTAAAAGCTTCAGCCAAGATCTCCTGGGGGAGATTGATTTGAAGGTCCCCCCAATCCCTTCACTTAGCACCCAGTGATAATTAAAATATTTCTCTGCTGTAAACCCTGCTGCTTTGGTGTATTGGTGCATTACTGTGTAGTGGGTTTATAAGCCTGTTGTTCCTATAACAACATTGCTTATCATTGCCCAAACCATGCTGAAGCCAGAGACACAGGATCCACAGACACAGCCCACATTGGTCATCCTCCCATGGCACAAAGCAAGATGAAGAAGGAGGAAGGAGAAAACTCAGTTGAAGCTCTAAAGAAGCAAGTGAATGATTGAGGATCATAAGGAGACCTCTACACCTGCATTAGAGAACCATGTATAGTCACTCCAGGAGTTCCTAGATTATCCCTAACTATCAGCAGAGCTCAAAGTATTAAAATTCATTAATGTATCATAACCATCATGATCAGCACAGGTTAGTGCCTATTACTAACACCAGACACTGTGTAAATCATTCTTCACATACCATTTCATTCTGATTCTCCCAACAAGTCAATGAGAGGTATCATTCCATCCACCCTGTTTCAGAGATGAGAACAAATAATACTAAAGAGTAGTTCAGGAACCTCCCACAATTGCTAGGACAACAAAGGAAAGATGTCATATGGAAGTTTAGACAGCCCGAGTAAAAAATCAGAATGTGTATTACTACTTGGAATAGTAAGTAGTCATTCATATCACTGGGAGTGTGCTAGGAGTAGAGGGTAGTTTCAGTTGCATAGTGAAAGACCAACAAAAACTATATATAATCACTTTGAAAAGATCAGCCTAAGCTTTTTTCTAGTTCATAATCACAGCCATTGCTCAATTTTGCAAGTAGACAAACGAAGAGGACAGATTGCTGTATGGAGCTTTCAGCTGGTTCTCCCTCCTCCTATGATGAGAGGATTGGAGCAAATAATATACGGTGTTAAAGTTTCCCCTCTGCTGCTAGATGTACAACTTCAGCCAGGATCTAGTCTGGTGAATTTATGAGGCATCCTATCAAAATTTCTCACAGACCCTGCCTAAAGAGGATATGCTCCCTCCAGCACATTCTGGACATTATTATACTTTAAGTTCTGGGATACATGGGCAGGATGTGCACATCTTTTTTTCTCTAGCACTCTGGGAGCCTTGTTATCTGAAGTCAAACAAAAGTCCTCTGTGATGTTAGCACATCCATTGGACACTTCTTGTTTCTCAAGGAAACACTTCCCTCTTAAAATCACCAACCACAACACAGAAAGACTGCACATCATGGGACTGGATAACAAAAAATATTTTTAAAAAGACCAATCACATCGTATATTCAAAGATGGTTGGATACAAGATTGAAAGCCATATTTCACTGTTATTCTCTCTCATCATAAAATGTCATGTGATTTGTTAAACTGACTCTTGTTCTCTCAGTTTTGCCCAAACAACTTTGCCTTTCTAGTTCTCCCTTATAACAGATTAGTTCAAACTTCATCGTGCTGCTGTGAAATGTATTAATCTGATACTTCATTTTCTACTGGGCTTTTCTAGAAATGAATATTTTATTCCATTTATTCCTGGACACGTTCTTGCCTGTAAGTTCTTACCACTCATACTAGGATATTATCCAACATAAATTCTCCCACCCCAATTCTGACTTCTCACTTGTCGTTTACATAAAACTCCTACCAATTATCTAGGGCCTTTGCAGGCATTTAATAGACCATGAAAAGCATCTCTTCTTACTGCCTTTCCTTTCACATTGGATCTCTGAGTTGCACTTGATATTATTCTATATTGTCCTACTCAGTCTTTCTTTTATCACTATTTAACCAAAAAAATACACGACCTTTTGGTATTGTTTTCTTGGAAACTTCAGGTTTGTGGCTGGGTGCAGAAGACCACACTTGTAAATCTAGTACTTTGGAAGGCCAGGTGGGAGGACTGCTTGACTCAAAAGTTTGGGACCAGCCTTGCAACATGGTAAAACCTGATCTCTTAAAAAAAATAGCTGAGCATGGTGCTCTGCACCTACTCGCAAAGGATTGCCTGAGCCCAGGAGTTTGAGGCTACCGTGACCTGCGATCATGCCACTATACTCCACTCTCAGTGACAGAGTGGGACCTGCCACTCTAAAAAAAGGAAAAAGAAGAAAGTTCATGTTTGAGGTCTTTAAGTCTTTAATTTTAAATCATATTGATTGAATATGTGAACAAATGAAAGCTAGGTAAACTCATTTCATCATGTGGAGACCTGCTGATGTTTTGCATCACTGACCTGTTTCCTACGTTGATTGTCTTTATGGACAATTATGAAAAGTGAAATAATACCAATTTTAGCACTTATTAAAACTCACATAGGCCTGGACAAAATCTCTTTTTGGGCTTGGAAAGTAGGAAGTCTGTTAGATCAAAAGTAACTCATCTCTTTTGGACTCTAAAGTGAATTAAAATAAGACTGTCTGGATTTTAGGGTTTGATTTATGCCCCATGATCAAGAAGGTTGAACCTCAGTTATTTCACAGAAATATAAGGAATCTGTGATGTTTCCATAGTCAAGCCACCAAAAAACCGAACTCTGTATGTTTCACTTTTAAAAAGCAAAGGAAAAAGAAAACCTTCAGCATATAATCCATGTTTTCTGGTGCATCCTTGAAGGTTATCCATTTGATAGTAAGGTTTTTATACAGCTCAGAAAAGGTCAATTATTGATGATGATCTAACAGAGTCATTGTTCATCATGGATGCTGCAGAAAGACAAGAAAATACATACTGTGGTCAAAAAATAGCTTATAAAAAAGGGAAAATACATGCTGTCATTTGAGGTAGTATCTATTATGTTTCTGTGGAAAAAACTAATTAGTTTCTCGTGAAAAGAGGAAGGGAAAGCTTGGCAAGGTAAAAGTTTACAGACTCAATGTAAAGAAGTAGTGAATTTCAGACAGTTTCCTTCCATATGTTTTTTGTTTCTTTGTTTGTTTGTTTTATTATACTTTAAGTTCTAGGGTACATGTACATAACGTGCAGGTTTGTTACATAGGTATACTTGTGCCATGTTGGTGTGCTGCACCCATCAACTTGTAAACACCCATCAACTCGTCATTTACATCAGGTATAACTCCCAATGCAATCCCTCCCCCCCATACCTCCCCATGGTAGGCCCCGGTGTGTGATGTTCCCCTTCCTGAGTCCAAGTGATCTCATTTGTTCAGGTTCCACTTATGAGGATGAGGAACGTATGATTGTTTGGTTCTATTCTTATGATAGTTTACTAAGAATGATAGTTTCAGCACCATCCATATCCCTACGAGACACAAACTCCCCATCCTTTATGGCTGCATAGTATTCCATAATTAATATAATAATGCCACATTTCGTAATCCAGTCTGTCATTGATGGATATTTAGGTTGATTCAAGTCTTTGCTAATATTGTGAATAGAGCCGCAATAAACATAAGTGTGCATGTGTCTTTATAGCATGATTTTATAATCCTTTGGGTATATACCCAGTAATGGGATAAATGGGTCATATGGTACTTCTAGTTCCTAGATCCTTGAGGAATGCGCCATGCTGTTTTTTCCATAATGGTTGAACTAGTTTACAATCCACCAACAGTGTAAAGTGTTCCTATTTCTCCCATCCTCTCCAGCACCTGTTGTTTTCCTGACTTTTTAATGATTGTCATTCTAGCTGTTGTGGATGGTATCTCATTGTAGTTTTCATTTGCATTTCTCTGATGGCCAGTGATGATGAGCATTTTGTGTGGCTGTAGATGTCCTGTTTTGAAGTATCTATTCGTATTCTTTGCCAACTTTTTGATGGGTTTTTTTTTTTTTTTTTTTTTCCTTGTAAATTTGTTTGAGTTCTTCCACAGCAGATTCTGGATGTTGGCCCTTTGTCTGATGAGTAGATTGCCAAATTTTCTACCATTCACTGCAGGTTGCCTGTTCACTCTGATGGTAGTTTCTCTTGCTATTATAGGAAGCTCTTTAGTTTAATTAGATCCATTTGTCAATTCAGCTTTTATTTGCTTTTTTTAGTGTTTTAGACATGAAGTCCTTACACCCATGACTATATCCTGAATAGTATTACCTAGGTTTTCTTCTAAAGGTTTTATGGTATTAAGGTCTAATATTTAGAGTCTCTAATCCATCTTGAGATTAATTTTTCATTATAAGGAGTAAGGAAAGGATCCAGTTTCAGCTTTCTGCTTATGGCTAGCCAGTTTTCCCAGCACCATTTATTAAATAGAATCCTTTTCCATTTCTTATTTTCAAGGTTATCAAGATCAGATAGCTGTAGATATAAATATTATTATTTCTGAGGACTCTGTTCTGTTCCATTTGGTCTATATCTCTGTTTTGGTACCAGTACCGTGCTGCTTTGGTTACCCTTGGCCTTGTAGTGTAGTTTGAAGTCAGGTGAGTGCTTGATGCCTCAAGCTTTGCTCTTTTTGACTTAGGATTCTCTTGGGATGCAGGCTCCTTTTTGGTTCCATATGAACTTTAAAGCAGTCTTTTGCAATTCTGTGAAGAGAAGTCATTGGTAGTTTGATGTGGAAGGCATTGGTCTATATAAATTGCCTTGGGCTGTATGGCCATTTCACGATATTAGTTATTCTATCCATGGGCATGAGTATGTTCTTTCAGTTTGTTTGTTGTGTCTTCTTTTTATTTCACTGGTAATGGTTTGCTGGATTCTCATGAAATTAGCTACATCCCTTGTAAGTTGGCTTCCTAATTATTTTATTCTCTTTAAAACTGATTTGAATGGAAGTTCATTCATAATTTTGGCTCTGTTTATCTCTTACGGTGTATAAGAATGCTTGAAGAGATTTTGCACATTAATTTTGTATCCTGAGACTTTGCTGAGATTGCTTATCAGCTTAAGGAGATTTTAGGCTGGAACAATGGGGTTTTTCTCAAATATACAATCATGTCATCTGCAAACAGGGACAATTTGACTTCTTCTCTTCTAATTAGAATACCCATGATTTCTTTCTCTTGCCTGGCTGCCCCTAGCCAGAACTGTACTGTGTTGAATAGAATTGAGTGAGAGGCATCCCTGTCTTGTGCCAGTTTTCCAGAGATTTTTTTCAGTTTGGTAGCATTCCGGTATGATATTGGCTGTAGGTTTATCATAAATAAAGCTCTTATGATTTTGGGAATCGTTCCATCAATACAAATTTATTGAGTTTTTCAGCATGAACATTGAATTTTGTCAAAGGTCTTTTCAAAGATCTATCCAAGGATAATCGTGGTTTTTATCTTTGGTTCTGTTTATATGCTGGATTACGTTTATCGATTTGCGTGTGTTGAAACAGCCTTGCATCCCAGGGATGAAGCCCACTTGATCATGGTGGATAAGCTTTTTGATGTGCTGCTGGATCCGGTTTGCCAGTATTTTATTGAGGATTTTTGCATCGATGTTCATCAGGGATATTGGTCTAAAATTCTCTTTTTTTGTTGTGTCTCTGCCAGGCTTTGGTATCAGGATGATGTTGGCCTCATAAAATGAGTTAGGGAGGATTCCCTCTTTTTCTATTGTTTCGAATAGTTTCAGAAGGAATGCAACAGCTCCTCCTTGTATCTCTGGTAGAATTCAGCTGTGAATCCTTCTGGTCCTGGACTTTTTTGCTTTGGTAAGCTATTAATTATTGTCTCAATTTCAGAGCCTGCTATTGGTCTATTCAGGAATTCAGCTTCTTCCTGGTTTAGTCTTGGGAGAGTGTAAGTGTCCAGGAAATTATCCATTTCTTCTAGATTTTCGAGTTTATTTGCGTAGAGGTGTTTATAGTATTCTCTGATGGTAGTTTGTATTTCTGTGTTGTCGGTGGTGATATCTCCTTTATCATTTTTTATTGCATCTATTTGATTCTTCTCTCTTTTCTTCTTTATTAGTCTTGCTAGCAGTCTATCAATTTTGTTGATCTTTTCAAAAAACCAACTCCTGGATTCATTGTTTTTTTTTTTTTGGAGGGTTTTTTGTGTGTCTATCTCCTTCAGCTCTGCTCTGATCTTAGTTATTTCTTGCCTTCTGCTAGTTTTTGAATATGTTTGCTCTTGCTTCTCTAGTTCTTTTAATTGTGTGTTAGAGTGTCAATTTTAGATCTTTCCTGCTTTCTCTTGTGGGCATTTAGTGCTATAAATTTCCCTCACACACTGCTTTAAATGTGTCCCAGAGATTCTGGTTTGTTATATCTTTGTTCTCATTGGTTGCAAATAACATCTTTATTTCTGCCTTCCTTTCGTTGTGTACCCAATAGTCATTCAGGAGCAGGTTATTCATTTTCCATGTAGTTGAGCAGTTTTGATTGAGTTTCTTAGTCCTGAGTTCTAATTTGATTGCACTGTGGTCTGAGAGACAGTTTGTTATAATTTCTGTTCTTGTACTTTTGCTGAAGAGTGCTTTACTTCCAATTATGTGATCAATTTTGGAATAAGTGTGATGTGGTGCTCAGAAGAATGTATATTCTGTTAATTTGGGGTGGAGAGTTCTGTAGATGTCTACTAGGTCTGCTTGCTGCAGAGATGAGTTCAATTCCTGGATATCCTTGTTAACTTTCTGTCTCATTGATCTGTCTAATGTTGACAGTGGGGTGTTAAAGTCTCCTATTATTATTGTATGGGAGTCTAAGTCTCTTTGTAAGTCTTTAAAGACTCGCTTTATGAATCTGGGTGCTCCTGTATTGGGTGCATATATATTTAGGATAGTTAGCTCTTCCTGTTGAACTGATCCCTTGACCATTATGTAATGGCCTTCTTTGTCTCTTTTGATCTTTGATGTTTTAAAATCTGTTTTATCGGAGACTAGTATTGTAACCCCTGCTTTGTTTTGTTCTCCATTTGCTTGGTAGATCTTCCTCCACCCCTTAATTTTGAGCCTATGTATGTCTCTGCATGTGAGATGGGTCTCCTGAATACAGCAGACTGACGGGTCTTGACTCTTTATCCAGTTTGCCAGTCTGTGTCTTTTAATTGGAGCATTTAGTCCATTTACATTTAAGGTTAAGATTGTTATGTGTGAACTTGATCCTGCCATTATGATATTATCCAGTTATTTTGCTCGTTAGTTGATGCAGTTTCTTCCTAGCCTCGACGGTCTTTACATTTTTGTGTGTTTTTGCAATGGCTGGTACCAGTTGTTCCTTTCCATGTTTAGTGCTTCCTTCAGGGTCTCTTGTAAGGCATGCCTGGTGGTGACAAAATCTCTAAGCATTTGCTTATCTCTAAAGGATTTTATTTCTCCTTCACTTATGAAACTGAGTTTGGCTGGATATGAAATTCTCAGTTTAAAATTCTTCTTTAAGAATGTTGAATATTGGCCCCTACTCTCTTCTGACTTGTAGAGTTTCTGCCGAGAGATCTGCTGTGAGTCTGATGGGCTTCCCTTTGTGGGGTAACCCATCCTTTTCTACGTTCTTTAAGATTTTTCCTTCATTTCAACTTTGGTGAATCTGGCAATTATGTCTTGGAGTTGCTCTTCTCGAGGAGTATCTTTGTGGTGTTCTCTGTATTTCGACGAATATTGGCCTGCCCTCCTAGGTTGGGAAGTTCTCCTGGATGATATCCCAAGAGTGCTTTTCCAACTTGGTTCCATTTTCCCCTCACTTTCCGCACTCCAATCAGACGTGATTTGATCTTTTACATAATCCCATATTTCTGCAGTCTTTGTCTCATTTTTCTTCTTTTTCTTTAGATTTCTCTTCACTTCATTTCATTCATTTGATCCTGAATCACTGATACTCTTTCTTCCAGATGATCGAAGTCGTTACTGAAGTTGCATTTGTCACGATTTCGTGTCATGGTTTTTCATCTCTGTCCGCTCGCTTACGGGCCTTCTGCATTAGTTATTCTGTTATCAATTCAGGAACCTCTGACTTGGAACCTCTCTGACAAAGTTTACAT